>NC_135448.1:4112500-4412500 GCF_051991255.1 Vanacampus margaritifer
AAGATGTCCCCAATAAAATGTTTCAATTTTTCACGACACCCTTCTGCCACTGCTGATTGAAACTGTCAGCAGGTGCAACGCAGAATCCTCAGTCCACCGATGCTCACTGAGAAAGCTGAAAAACAAAAACACGACCATACAGAAACATAAAATAAGGAATATGGCTATCACTAGATTTGTGTCATGATCAGCACGTTGTTAAGATATGTTTGGCAATTCACTCCCCGAGCCCCCACATTCTCTCATATTTTAAAATTTAATAAAACATCACCCAAAAAATTCGTAACAAAGTGGATCAAAGTGTGTTTTTGTTGGAAAGTACCTCAACTGAGCAATCAGTACGCAAAGTCACATTCCCAAGTGAATAAGATAAAAAAAACAATTAAAAAAAAAGATGTGTACTATAGTACCCTGTGTCTTTTCTTACATGCAGTATGTCAAGACTGGCCATCTGGAGTATGTATCTCTTTGAATGACATTAATTTTTTCATTCGTTCATCCATTGTTCGAACCCTAAACTGGTCACCAGCCAATCGGAGAGTGCATGCTCACAGTCACACCTACGGACAATTTAGAGTATCCAATTAACCTACAAGCATGTTTTTGGAATGTGGGAGGAAACCGGAGTACCCTGGGAAAATCCACAACCTATTTGTGAAGCTGATTTGCTCACCAGTCGTCCGTCGTGCCCCCCTACACAGATTTAAAGATAAAGTAATTTCAATACTGAAAAGTCCAACCAACCATCCATAATATCAAATTATCTGGTTCATATATGCGGATCTTGCATATTGTCTTAAAAATGAAATGTGTTATAAAATAGAAATACATGAGGGAGTCATTACTAAACAGTGTTTTGAATGTTTTTATGTTAGTACAGTAGAGTGATAAGTAAAATACATACATCTATCCTTCCTTCTTTTAGTCTTTCCTCTGGTCTCTTGAGGTCTTTCTAATCTGTTTAAATTTAGATGTTTCTGGGGTTGGTAAAAGATTCTGGTTTTGTAACTGTGGATGGAAGGTGGTGTCTGGTTGATGCTGGATTTTACTTTGTTTCATCGTTCTTCGCTTTGATCCTTCCTCTGGTCTCCTGACAACTTCGTGGCTGGTGGGACTCTGAAGTATCCGGTTAAGGTAAAGGGTCTGGAATTTTAATGGGTTTCAGGTGAATTAAAGAGCACAAACTCGCATGCACGCACACGCAAAAAAATTAAAGAAAAAAGAGAGAGAGAGAGAGAGAGAGAGATGATGATGACATGTTGACTCAGGAAGGCTGCTGAATGAATAATATTGAGCTCTCGGAGGGGGGGGGGGGTAAACTACATACTGCTGTTGAAAAGTGCACAGGTTTTCTGTACAAAACTACTTAATACAACACTTTCTGACTCAGTGGAAACAACAGACAGCCCAGTAAATCAGGAGCAAAACTTTATTATACTGTCACCATCCAAGCAATTTGTTAAAATTATGATAAGTGAAACATACTCGAGATGCAGCTAACACTGATGCCAAACTTATTTAGCAAATATTCAAATTATGTTTCAAATCTTGGAGTACTTGGCAACACCTAATCAGCTGAGTGTGTTCGTAACCTTTATAAATCAGCCTGCACTAATAACCGCCACAAAGCTGTTATTTGTTTTGTAACAATTTCAGAGCAATATGAACACAAAATGGCGTACTAGCTCATCAGGGAATGTCAAATTCATAGCACCTTTGTATTTACTTGATGTTGGCAATGGTGTGAAGAAAATGCTCCATACCTTTCTATAACTAGCTACAAGGTCTCTCTCTGACAAACCACAAAATACGGCAACAGCTTGTAGGTAATTCATTAGGCAAGTGAACTGTAAAATATTCATTTTCTACTTCAACAGCCAGATAAATCTCCAGGGAGGGTTTGAGGAGGGCGCTGGTGGAAATAATGCTTATGCACCACGAGGTATCTGCGGCAGCATGATGGTGAGAAGCAGATAAGCTGGGAAGTGTCGTGTTTGGGTGTAGCTGGCAGCGATGGCCAGCCATGCAATTCCCTGCTTGGCTTTAGACCAAGGAGCCAAATCCTGCTCTAGAGCCCTGGATTTCATTTTGCTGGGCTGGGGATGTTGGGTGTAGAAGGGTTAGGGTGGAGGGAATGTGGTGGGGGGTTGGTCAACAATCTTCATTATTGGTAAATCAAAAAGCTGATCCTTACCCAGTTTGCTTGGGTTGTTTTTGTGTATTGTGGCATTACACACGCAAACAGCACCAACATCATTTCATCACTTCAACATGTGACTTACTTTTAAGCAGTGTGAAAAACAGCTACTTACCTGCTTTTCCTTTTATTTACCTTATATTAAATTAATAGATTCCATTATTAAAGGTGCATTGTGCCGTTTAAAAAGGTAATATTAAAGCTTTTTCTACATCATGCATGCTTCACCAATGCCCAGATGAGTACGAAGAACTGACTGTTTTACTCTGACTGCACCTATGAGCTTTTATCTTCCCTTTATTGACCTTTTGCACGTGACGTCAAAACCCTCATGGAACGCCACCTTGGGGACACTGGACAGCAAAAGAGCCACTTGCCTGTATTGTAACCATTGAATCTCATATAGCGTAAAGTCCTTTATCTAATCGATTATCTTATAAAATGGTCACATCTTGCTTTGCGGTCGGTTGTACAGACAGACAAAGGAGTAAACCAAATGTTGCCTTTTATCGCATACCTACTAATGAAGACAAAAGACGTCGAATGATAGCAGCAATCAACAGAAAGGACTGGCAGCCCACAAAGTATTCACGGATTTGCAGCGATAATTTTTTGCGAGGTTAGTAGATAAATGTTGTAATTAGTAGATAAATGTTCATACATTTTACTAGCAAATATACACTCTAACAAAGATTGTAACAGAGGTGTCGAATTGCGAGCCAGATAGTTAGCGTCCACTCCAACTGCACAAACACACTGCTTAGTTTTAAAATGCACCTTCTTCAAAACTATTAAGTGCATTTGACTGTTTAATATTCATGAAATTACCGCATAGCTTCCCACTACAATAGTCATTTATTCCATGCTAGTAAATATAGTAACATAACATCATCACAGCGTTTCAATATAGAACAGACTGTGTAAAAATAAGTCAGTTAGCATGATAAACAAGTTTTACATTTGCATTACGAGGTATATTGTCCCCCGGTGTGAGCGTAGCATCTCGTCCCAGAGACCCAGTCAGCGACAAGCTTTTAAATCAGCCCCGGCGTACGGAGGAGAGACGGCATTGACTACATAATGATATAGGTCGTGCACTGTGAATTCCGGCAAAGTCGGCGATTTGTTTAACTTGTTAAAAACAGCATTCAACAGAAGGTAAGGGCTGTTTTCAAACTAGCGATCTCCAACTAAAGTAAATATCACGCTCTCGACTTAATGTGCAACTTTGACTGACAGGCGACCTTCGGTTGAAATAATAGATTCCATGGCTCTATGGGTAATAATAATTTTTAATTTGTAAAATTACAGTCGCTAAGTCACTAAGTCGCTCCGGGTCACGTCCACTTCCATTCAACAATCATTTTCGCAGTCCGTCATAGGGCAGTCATGTGATCACATGATGTTGGTGCAAATGGTCAATAGTAAAGTGGACCCTCACATTCCACAGTTTCTTTGGGGAGGGGCGGAGTTTTTCTTACCTCATTTAAAGTCATGTCTTCGTTTGTCAACTGTGGCTGTCGCTTTAAGATTGTGCACGCACTCACACCATGAACGAGCCTGACACAGGTGCTGCAGTTACGCTTTGGGCCAGACGTGACAGTCGCTAGTAAAAAAGTGACAAAATGCACAAAGATCCTTTAATTTAAAATTATATATATATATATATATATATATATATATATATATATATAAAATTTTTTGTAGTAGTATCATTGTAATGTGTGATTTCTTTCATTTTAAAAACGATCAATTATGTCTTTCGTGCACGATTTCCATTCAGCATTTTACCCCCAATAATGCCACTGGCTATGTGCATACCAAGGTTATTTTAGTCAACAAAAAAACAAACCAAAACAAAACAAAAAATATTTCATTAACGCAGAAAAGGCTTTTTAAAAAACTAAAACTAACTGAAACTACATTTTATGTTTACAAAACTAACTACAACTATCTATAATTATAGCAAAAATACCCTTCATTTTAGTCTTTGGTAATTAATTTAATACATGAGCCTTTGGGGATGATTTTAAATTTGATTTTAAGTACATTTATTTTAATAATAACGGAAATATAACCATTTGAAAGTGTGTCACACTGAAGTGATGTTTTCATTTTCTGATAAAGGGTTAAATACTAGTGTACACAAGTAATACACTTTAAAAATAAAAAACAAAAACTAATACTGAAACAAACTAAAACCAAACTAAATCCAAGCATTAAAAAAAAACTAAAACTAATAAAAAATGAACATAAAAACTGTGAATCACCTCACCTTCTTCACAAAGATTGTCAAAAAAAGTGTTTTTTAATCAACTCTGCAAGTTTTTGAACTCAAACGGACTTGTTGATAAATTCCAGTCAGGTTTCCGGCCTCATCAGAGTACAGAAACAGCTCTTATTAAAGTACTAAATAATATAAGTTTGAACACTGACACAGGGAAAGTGTTGATGCTTGTCTTATTGGACCTCAGTGCGGCATTTGATATTTGAACTGGAAACTTGGGTGGGTTTAAATGGAACAGTCCCCAAATAGTTCAGATTCTACTTGGAGGAAAGCAGTTACTTTGTGACCATTGGAAATTTTGAATCTGATCGAATCGCCATAACATGGGTCCTACAAGGGTCAGTCCTTAGACCCGTTTTGCTTCGCAAATGTTGGCTATCATGCTTATGGAGATGACACACAGCACTATTTATCAATGTCATCAAATGACAGCAATTCAATTACAATTGTATGAACCAAAATTACCTTATGATTACATTAGATTGAAGTCCCCCCCCCCCCCACCCATATAAATAAATAATAATAATCTTGACAATAATATGGTCCATTTTGTTTAATATTGTGTTAGTGGATAAATTAGTTAAGCAGCAAAATCCAGCCGTTTTTATCCATCTCAGGGGCACCCAGCTCAGCTTCAGAAAAAACGTGAGCTGTGATTGGTTATTGACTGAGTCCTGAGCAACATTGATGTCATCTTCAGTCGACAGCAGGTAGCACAATGGCCGCCCCCTGAGATGGATAAAAAATGGCATAACGGCAAACGAGTAACTCATATTCCACAAATGTAATATTAATCAGAATGCCATATTTAGACTAGAGAGGTCACATATCACATATTATTGTCAAGAAATCTTTAAGGGTGACTTCTACTTTAAGTTAAATCAAAACAGAACAGGTAATTGTTTTGGACAATAACATGACATGACTGCTGTTAGAAAACACCTAGAGTCACTGTCTCTAGAAACTTAAACCAAGTTCAAAATCTTGGGGTGCTAATAGACTCAGACCTACTAGCAATGACATTGCATCAATAACTAAAACAGACTTTAACCAGTTGAAAACATATCCAGACTGAAGGACTGTATGTCCCAAGCAGATCAAGTGATAGAAACTTATCCCAGCTTCTATCTCCAGTAGACTCGATTATTGTACCGGTCTTTTGACTGTACTCTCTCAAAAAAGCACCAGACAGTTGCAACAAGTATTGAAAGGTTTCTTTGTTTTTGTTTTTTACCCCGTGGCATTATTAACTCATTTGCTCCCCAAAACGTTTAAATACGTTCTATTTCAAATATTACCATGCTCCCAAAGACATATTCATTTGTGTTTTTCTCAAATCCAGCGTAAATCATCTAAACAAAGCAGAGCAAACATAGCATTATATGATATATAATGACATACTCCAGACCTAATCCTGTGATTAATAAACGCCTGTTTAGCATTTACCGAATATAGTATATTTTTAAGAAAGGAGTAAAGAAGTAGCTGAATACCTTTTTAAAGGTGGCTGGCTAGAGAAGTTACATTCTATCCAAGCACACAGGGTTTTGTTAAGGCAGTGAACCTGAGAAAATTACAAAGATAAGAAGAAGAGTTATTTTTGGTAAGTTTTTGTTTCAAATGCTTCTATGTGGTATACAAGAAAAACACTCAGTGTAATATTTCATATTTATGAAGCATCTGCATGGAAGAGATAAGCTTTTCAAATAAGGCAGCCATAAAAAAGCCTTATCCTCACTAAATATGATAATCACTCCACATATTGCCTTAATTTAAAAATTTACTGTGTGAGTTGGACATTTCTTCTATTGGAGGGATGAAAGGAAATATACCCATCTATTTTCTTTACCAACTATCCTCACTAGGACTTGGGTGAGCTGGAGAGTAGAATAAAATCCTAACGAGAAAGAAAAGACATGGAAAAAAGGGCCGAAGGGAAAACATATTAATACAACAAAGTTAACAAAAGCGCACATCATGATGTGTTTTATGAGGATTGTATTCACTACCGTGTCTTCAATGCTTTCACTTTTGAATATATGAGAGACGAACAAATATGTTTTCAATCTTTTTGTTGTGTTGGAAGAAGCAATTCTTTTCAAGTAAAAGGGCTCAAGTCCAAGTGAAGTCACAAGTCATTGTTGTCAAAGTCCAAGTCGAGTTGCAAGTCTTTTTACATTTTGTCAAGTCTAAAGTCGTCAAATTTATGACTCAAGTCCACACCTCTGGTGTGAGCTACATTCAAGTGATTAATTGGATCCCAATTATGCTCTTTCTTTCTTCATTCATTCAGTATTCATTCCTTGAATGAATAGTGCAACGTGCAGAAGAAAAAAGTATTCTTGAAAAACTACTGCACAAGGAACAAAGATAAATAAACACTAATATGATTACTAATTTTTATATTACTGCTAAACTTTGTTCTTTGTGCATTCATTGCCGATAATTTTGCTTTGCACTTTGTGTTTTTTAATACTGTATTGTTTGCATTATTTATACCTTATGTATTAAAGTCATGTGTCCTTAGGCAAGACACTTCACCCACCTTGCCTCACACTGGTGTACGGGTGGTGGTAGTCGGAGGGGCCTTAGGTGCACACTGGCAGCCACACGTCCATCAGCCTTCCCCAGGGTAGCTCTGGCTACATACAGTACATTGTTTACCAACACCAGCGTGTGAAAAATTCAGTATTTTAGACTTCAGTTCAATTCAACAAATGAATTGGAATTTAAATTGACTCCACCCCACAGGGTGTTGAATTGAATTAGAAATTTAATTGGAGTAAATAAAATTGAATTTAGTGCAATTCGGTGAAATTCATTCACATAATTCATCACATACTGTATCAGTGACAACGAGACTTTTAACATACATTTTACAAAGGCTAACATTAAGTACTAACCCTTAGCAATACATCTCTACGTATTTCGAAAAAATGAAACGAAATAATGCTTTAATAGTTAGCTGTGGGGTGGTCATTGGGAATCACGGGAGTTTACAGAACGGCCAGTAAAGCTTTGTTGTTAAATAAACTTTAATTTAAGTAGAATTTCAATTCTAATCCGAATTGGATTTCCAATTCTGCTTCATGTTTGCCACATCAATTCAAAATCAAGAATTGATTTGGAATTTATAGGCCATTCTCAATTCAATTCTGAATTTTGCCCAGCTCCAGTGAACAATGTATCTATTGTAAGAGCTTTGCGTATGTGAACTCAAAAGGCAAAGCACCATATAAATCAGATGCATTTTTATAATTAATAATTTGTAAAATGTTATACCTTCATTTATTTATACCCATTCTCTTTTGCTCATTTGTTTGAAATTCATAATGTTGTTTTGCTATTAGTTATTTATATATTGAAGAATCTCATCTCTTTGTTTATACCACTTATACTTCCCAGGATCACGGAAAGGTTCTAAATGTAACTTTTTTGATCAACACCCAATGTGAATTTTCCACCAGCCTTTTTTTTGTTTTACTTTAGTTTTATTCTAGCCTCGAAACCAGACTAATCGCTGTAAACAGTGTATGAGTCTGGTCACTGTCGGTGTCCAGCACATTTCTGAGGCGGGTCAAACTTTATCAAACGGACAATAAAAAGATCCAATCAGTGAAGAGCAGACGTGACCTCATAAAAGAGGAACATATCAGACCCTCCAGGATTTCGCAGTGTTGCGATCGCAATTTAATGCAAAATCAAGAAAACCTTGCAAAATCGCACTTACCTGCAACTTTGTCCAAACGCCCCAACTTTCCCGCAACAAATATATTTAGAAAATTCACATTTCACTTCAGTTTTGTTTTTTTTCGCCTGAAATGGCTCTGCGGGCGGTCAACTTGAAATAGTAGTGGTAGTAACTCAAGAAGAAGAAATAAGTCACGAAGAAGAAAACCCCACGTCAAAGCTCAACTCTCGAAGAAGATAGATACACATCACACCTTTTTTTATTGTACGCTAGGGAACATAGATATCTATGCTAGTAAATGTGTTGACATTGACAGCAGAGAAAATGAGAAGCATTTACCACCTAAAAGCTGGGATAGGCGCCAGCATGCCCGCGACCCTCGTGAGTATAAGCAATTTGGAAAATGGATGGATGCAATCATGGCAAATGACCGCAATGTAAAAGTCTTCCTTCGACAAGCATTTTACGAGTGCCAAACACGTGAAAAGTGTTTAAAGAAATATGCAGTATTTCAAATCACACTCAAGGAGATGATTAGTGATGAGCATGACAGTTCTTTTAGGTGAACTGAATCATTAGAATCGGTTAATTAAAAAGAACCATTCAAAAGATTTGTTCAACAAATCGTTGTATGTTCAGTAAAAACCCGCACCTGTCCGACGCTGGCTGCTGATTGGTCGTTTGCGAAGATTGATAACATGAGCGTGACTGAGCTCCAATGAACTGAGAAAAGAACAAATCACTTCAGGAAGTGATCCGTTCACTGAAAAGATGAGTTCTTTTGGAACAAAACGGTCGTGAACGACACAACACTAGAGACAAGGGAGTCGAGGTCTGTCGGAAGCACCAAACGAATTCATGTGAAAACAAGTGAGTAGTTATACAACATTTGTATGTGAATGATGCATGTTTAGCCTAGAGTTGGACAGTTTTCTGACATACCATTTAACATGTCTTTAAATGTGTAGAATTATAAACTTAAGATATATCGCCATATTCTCTTAATTGAAAGTGTAAAAAAAGTATGTTTTTCAGAGAGATCAAGTGGAAGCTGATGATTTTGAGGAGGAAAGGGAGTAGTAGTTATGGCAATGATTTTGGCCATTAAGCACTGCATATTTCATAGCATTGGCAATATATTTTATATAGTTTGATTAATAATGCGCATATGCACCTGTAAGAAAATTTGCACTTTTGATTTTAAGAAATTATTTGGACTTTACCAAGTTATGTGAACTTGTTGTTCAATGATGATCTTTTCAGTTTGCAAGCTAAAAAAAATGTTTACACTTTAAAATGAAAATGTGTTAATTTATGCTACCTATTTTCAATAAAGATTACAGACGCTCCCCTACTTACGAACATTCGAGTTGCGAACAACGGTACATACGAACATTTCTGCGCGTACAGTATGTCGAATAATGTTTGGAAAGAAATGCTGTAAGTTAGATTTTGTATTGCGCGTAGTGCTTCTTTCCGCCGCTAATACCGACGATTGGCGCTGTGAGAGCTCATTGGAGGCTGAGCAACGTGGCGAGGAGGAGGAGGAAGAAGAAATGCCGGTCCCCATGAAGCAGGAAATAACTTTTGAAGCCGATTCCAGCGACGACGAAGAATCTCTCATGATATAAAATCCTCCTCTTCCTCCATCATCTCCTTAAGCATCGAGTACATCCTCCAAAAGTAAGTTAAACTTCATTTTATTTATCTTATTACGTACATGTACATACTGTGTGTGTGTGTGTCTCGCTCTCTCTCTCTAACATACGTAGTACAGTACAGTACTGTACGTATTCTCTCCATTTTATTAATTTTTTTTCAGTACAAACCAATGCAGGTTACTTGTACAAGCCTTAAACATACTTATATAAACCTTCAATATACTTATATAGGCTTTAAACATAAATTATAATACAAAATATAGCACTGAAGCAACTTACGAACAAATTCACCTTACGAACGATCGTCCGGAACGTAACTCGTTCGTAAGGTGGGGAGCGTCTGGTTACATATTTGAAAATATCTGTTGCTTTTCCAAACACCTCTTGTAAAAATCCATTTAAAATTTGCAGAAAAGGTGTTTGAGCAACAACAACAAAAATCACAACTTTTATCGCAACTTTTAGAAAAATTGGCCGCAAAATCAGGCATTTTAGCCTACATTGATCATAGAAAATGCCTGTGAAATCCTGGAGGGAATAACATATGGTGGAGGGATGGAGTGATGGAGGGTGATGTCATACTTGTCCTCGTGGATATGTTCGACACAATTGGGATAGAAACTGAAAAACAAAACAAAAAACAAGAAGAGGCCGGTTTCGAGCACAGCCCAAACTCCAGCTCAGACTCCAAGAAAACTGAAAAAACAAAGTGTTAAACTAGCACATGTACTCATCAGCGCACCTTACACAAGCTTGACACAGAGGCTGCAGTTACGCAGAGTTGTCCAGAGATGGCAGTCGCAAATAAAAAAGTGACCAATTCCACAAGGCTTTGCCTGCGAGGACACGTTCTTTTTTTCATTTGTGACGGGTGCGTATCACCACCTGGCTGGTGTTGAATTTAGTCAATCCTAACTGACTTTAGGCAAGAGGTGGGGTACACTCTGAACTGCTTGATAGCCAATTGCAGAGCACAAATAGACAATCATATCAAATGGATTTTTTAAGGTTTTATTATTAAATAAATTAACACACACGCACTTCATGATTAAATTGAATCATTATCACTAAATAAATGAAAAAAATAGGTGTATTCATGTAAAAAATGTTTTTGCTTATAAAATGCCTTTATTAAATCATTCTACATAGTGCAAAAAATTATAAATACAAAAGAGCAAACGTAACTACGTATAATTGAACTTTTACGACTTTCAGCTTTCAACTTTTCTCTCCTGAGAACATTTTAAGTGAAACAATCGAGAATCATTCCAAAACGCACTAAACCTATTCCTTTTCCCATTTATCTTTGCTAATTAAAATATGGCAAACAAAAGACAAATAGCACACTAATAACTTGTCTAGCTTGGCATTGAGAAACAAATGTATATGCTTTTAGTTGATTTTTGTTTCTTGCAGAGGACAGATGTTGCTACAATTCAGTTGCCAGCGTCAGCAGTAACAGTTGCATTACACACACTGACACCTTCACTATTATTATGTTGAAATGCTTGTATTTATTCTTTCTGTTGGACGGACGGCTGCCTGTGCTGGTTGTTTGTGGAACCAGCACAATACTTGCAGACACCACACTATGCCTTTGTATTGTCAATAAAATTTAAATGTGTCCAGATTTTACTCCTTTTCCTGTTGTCACTCATTTTGTTACTAAAATTCTTAACAGTGTGTTCTTGATGTTTTTCCTTGTGACCCAGCTTACAACCACTAGCTGACCATTGGTTTTTACTTCTAAGTGCCGTTTTGTTGGAGACAAACAAATCACTAGCAAATTAATGTGTGTAGGTCAAACTGAGAGGACCTTAACCGGCTAAAGACAGGATTCAAATTGTAACTTTGGGGACCTCTCTAAACATTCTAGGCTCTACAGTCTACACATACACACACAGATCGGACAGTATTAAAAAAAATGTTAATCTCACTGAAGACAGCGAAAAGTTGTGGTTCTCTTCTTTAACTTATATACGCCGCACACTGTATCATATTGTTCTGCATGACTGTAATCCAGTAACAGTTTAACAAATACAAGCACACTAAGGAATCATGTCCTGTGGTCTGATGAGACCAAGACCAACGTATTTGGCTCAGATGATTTCAAGTATGTGTTCCAGCAGCCAGATGAGGAGCAAAAAGACAAATGTCTGAAAAAAAATACCAATATGCATCTAAAATGATGACATTAAAGGACTAACTCTGTTTATTAAGGGTGTACAATTGTCTTGACACATGGGGTGCGATACAATTCAATGACTTCCATTTTAAAGTATAGCTATAGCTACAGCAATAGATAAAACCACAACATGCGGTGGGTGTATTTGTTGACTTATGTAAAGCATTTCATGCCATAAATCGCTTGCTACTCTATGGAATGAGAGGTGTTGCATTTCAATGGTTGAATAGTTATTTAAATAATAGGTTTCAATATGTAAAAAATAAAGAATGTTGAATCACAACTGAAAAGAGTATCCTGTGGTATTCCACAGGATTCGGTATTGGGCCCTAAGTTATTTATAATTTACTTAAATGATATTTACATTGGGCAGCACGGTGGCTGACTGGTTAGCACGTCCGCCTCCCAGTGCAGAGGACGTGAGATCAAGTCCGGGCTTCGGCCTTCCTGGGTGGAGTTTGCATGTTCTCCCCGTGCTTGCGTGGATTTTCACCGGGTACTCCGGTTTCCTCCCACATTCCAAAGACATGCATGGCAGGTTAATTGAACACTCCAAATTGTCCATAGGTGTGATTGTGAGTATGGTTGTTCGTCTCTGTGTGCCCTGCGATTGGCTGGCAACCAGTTCAGGGTGTACCCCGCCTACTGCCCGAAGCCAGCTGGGATAGGCTCCAGCACCCCCATGACCCTAGTGAGGAAAAGCGGTCAAGAAAATGGATGGATGGATGGATGGATGGATATTTACATTGTTTCATATATATTACAATTTGTAATGTTCGCTGATGATACAAATTTATTTTGCTCATTGGAAAAGTAAAACAACGCTTACGTTTGTAATGACAGTGAGACCTTGGGCCTCATTTATAAAACTGTGCGTGAGCGCCTACGTACAAAAGTACTTACAAACAAAACTCAAACTTAACGTACGCAGAAAAAAGAGATTTATAAAACCATGCATAGACACACATTATACACACACTTGCACGCAATTTCCCTTTATAAATGCCACACGCCCCAACCGTTGTGCGCAGCTGATTCCACGCTGTTCCCCGCCCTAAGTCTGCCTATTTTACCCCATGTTAGGAAATGCAAATCTACTCATTAATGGATTTGCGTATTCATAAGCAGCCCGTGACGGCGATCATCAAATCAAAACAATGGATGATGGAAAGGGAAAGGCATGAAAAAAGGTTCACTTCACCATGATGTAGGCTACATTGAATTTTTGTGTGAATAATAAAAATAAAAAAAAGATTAAAAAAATACAAAGATGTACATTATGAAACCCTCAATACAGAGGTCGAGTCACGGAAGGCCGTGATTTTTGGCTGCATGGTGCACAGCGGCAAAAAAAGAAAAAGAAAAGAAAAATACAATAATAATAATAATAATAAAAATTTGGTATGATACAAAGGTGAGCATAAAGAAATAATTTCACCAATCTTATTGTCTTTACTTAATGCACTATAGGGAAATTGATTTGTAACTGCAGAGGCAAAAATTAGCCGATCCATAGGCTGCCTTGTTATTATGGGACTGCTGCGTAGCAAAGCTACTGCTTGCGAAGCAAAGCAGGCACATATTACTATCCTAAGAAAATTGGGTTTATTATTTCTGATAAATTTTATTATATTCTCTTGCACATATTTTTCCGCAAAAATGCGGCCCGTACCGTAGATCACACCGGCACAAATGAAGTATCAAGCGTTTCTCATACATTTCAGTTGAATGTGTGTGTGTGATGTCTCCAACATGTTAAAGTCCAATGTGTGTGCGTGAATGTGCATGTTTCTTAAAGCGACAGTAAGATACTTTTAGTTTATGTTGATTATGGTTAACTTCCACCTTTCTTGACCGATTCCAATCGTTTAAATTTTAAACTATTCAGCTCATTTATATATTTTTTAAATAAATTTTTTTAAAAAGCACAACATTATTATTATTTTTTTAATGCAATGGAATCCACTGCTATCTAAATAGTGCTTTTTTATTACAAGTGCTACTACTAAAAGTCCTACTACTACTACTATTGCTAAAAGTATTACATGTGTCTTTCCACCTTGCAAGAGTCAGCAGTCCCATTCAAAATTTCCGCATAAATTTTTCTAGTTATTATTAGTATCTATTATTATTCCCAATGTGTAGCTTATGGATCTTCATTGAACATCACCACGGCTGTGTGGACTGCTTATGACAGACTTTATTGCCGGATTTATTTCCTTTATTTATTTATTTGCAGGACATAACGTCAAGCTCCTTAGCAAAGATGCTTGTACCTGACTGTATTCTTGTGTCAATATAATAGTTTTATGTAGCCTTTTATACTGCAATGACATTTGTGCCGACGGGCGGGTGAAATTACTATAGGCGCATAAATTGTTGCGCAACGCGATGATGTAATGCGTGCAGTATTTGTCTTGATAGATTACATGGATTTTGTAATCTATTGCGTGTTCAAGTAAATCATAAATGAGATCGATGAAGAAGTTCCTTGCAAGTTTTTATTTTAAAAGCTTTTAAAAGACACAAAATCAAGTTCACTCGAAAGTTGAATGAAAAGCTCCAAGAGTGTGTTGGATTGTGAATCTTTAGCATCTTTATACAAAAAGGTCTTACATTGGGACCTGCCCCAGCCCTCCTTTGAATCCTTAGCAGAGTTGTGACATAAAACAGGTACAGTCCATATCTTAGTTACTTCCCGACTGGAGTTTTTGATGTAGACAGGCTCTTGCCCTCTGAACCCTATTAGATTTTTACGACAGGATGACCCGATGACCAGAAACGCTGATAGTATTTTTAAACATCCTCTTCAGATGAGTCGACAGAAACCTTTTAGCCAACTCCTTTGTTACGGAAAGAGAGAGGACAGAGTTCAAACAGAGATCAAATAAATCATTATCACATCCTCAATACATCTGGTGATTGAGTTAATATAGTAATATCTATTTCTACACATGTATAACTAAATTCAAAACAGTTAAGATATAAATTGAAACAGTTAAATGTCAACAGTCTACATAAGTTGTCATTAATATGCTTTTTTAAGATAGGTGATGAATGAGAGAAGAGAGCGTTTAAAATGTTCAATTAAGTTCATTCATGTGCTTTCTGCTCCTCGATGTACTTGTGTCATCGGAGCAAGTCTGGAGCAAAACAAATATTAATGTGACCCAACATCCAGCATACATGGCATTTGAGGAATTGAAATGCACCACAAAGCTGTTTGTGTCACTGTTCTCCCATGTCTCCAGAATGTGCGGATTGCGTACGGTAGGTCCAGAGTTTGTTTTCTATAAATACCAACTTTGGCGCAGAAATGTTCATACGCAGAGTTTTGGCCTCATTTTGATCGTACGCAAGCTTTATAAATGAGGCCCCTGGAGGGGCGTGTTTGGAAGGAACGGCCCTTCCGATCAGAACCCGACTGGCGTTCTGTTATTGGACACAGATTGTCCATAACAAACACCATGTTCAAACATAGTGCTGTCCATATGTGCACGTGAAGAGAGGGGCGGAGCTGTCAACTGATCACCACGTGGAGGTGTGTTGGCTCCGATGGTGGGGAAAGTTGTCGGTCAGACCTGGCAGACCTAAACGTACTGTGAGGGTTTGCTTGGAACGTCTGATGGAATCCCGTGTCAGAAAGTTTTTCAACGCCCACCTCTGGCAGAACTTCTCTCGTGTCCCGGAAGAGGCGGGGGACATTGACTCCGAGTGGACCATGTTCCGCGCCTCCATTGTTGAGGCGGCTGGTCGGAGCTGTGGCCGTAAGATAGTTGGTGCCTGTCCTGTCCTCGAACCCACTGGTGTCCGGATGCCGTCAAGCTGAAGAAGGAGTTCTATTGGTCCATATTGGCCTGTGGGATTCCGAAGGCAGCTGACAGGCAGCTGACAGTCTGGCCAAGCGGAATGCAGCTTCAAATCGATGTCAGACTCGGACATGCGAGGAGTTCGGTGAGGCCATGGAAAACGACTTCCGGATGGCTTCGAGGAAATTCTGGTCCAACATCCGGCATTTCAGGAGAGGAAAGCAGTGCACCATAAACACAAGTACAACGAAAATGTGGATGATTTGCCCTTGTCAGTGCAATAAGAAATGAGTAAAAATACAAGTTAAAAAATAAAATAGATTAACAAAATAGAATAATAAAATAGAATAATAAAATATGTGAGTATGGTTGTTTGTCTCTGTGTGCCCTGTGATTGGCTGGCAACCAGTTCAGGGTGTACCCTGCCTACTGCCCGAAGCCAGCTGGGATAGGCTCCAGCACCCCCGCGACCCTTGTGAGGAAAAGCGGTCAAGAAAATGGATGGATGGATGAATAATAAAATAGAATAATAAAATAGAATAATAAAATATCTAGATATCTACAGTATAAACAATGTACACAGAGGTAGGAATAATGGTAAATGACATGTTATTTGTATTGCACACACACATATTGCACATTTGCATGATGAATGATATATTGCACATGATTGCACAGATTGCAGTCAGTGTTTATGGGCGTCAAGGGGCGTTTTGGCTTTGGGACAAAAGCTATTTAGAAGTCTGTTTTTGACTTTATGCACCTGTAGCGCCTACCTGTCCCCCAGGAAGACAGGTAGGACAGTCCTTGGTGTGTCATCTGGAAGGAAAGGAGATAAGGAGACTTGGTGGTGGAATGAGGAGGTGCAGAAATGGATCCAGAGAAAGAGGTTAGCTAAGAAGTGGGACACTGAGATGACTGAAGAAAGAAGACAGGAGTACAGGGAAATGCAGCGTAGGGTGAAAGTAGAAGTGGCAAAGGCCAAACAAGGGGCTTACAAAGACGTGTATGCTAGGTTGGATAGTAAGGAGGGAGAGAATGATCTTTACAGGTTGGCAAGGCAAAGAGACAGAGATTAGAAGGATGTGCAAAAGGTTAGGGTAGTAAAGGATAGGGATGAAAGTGTGTTGACAGATGCCAGTAGTGTGATGCGAAGATGGAAAGAGTACTTTGAAAAGTTGATGAATGAGGAAATGAGACAACGAAAAGTAGAAGAGGTGACTGTTGTGGACCAGGAAGTAGCAAAGATTAGTAAGTATGAAGTGAGAAGAGCATTGGAGAGGATGAAGTGTGGAAAGACACTTGGTCCTGATGATATACAGTATATATGGAGGTATGGAAGTGTCTTGGAGAGTTAGCAGTAGAATTTCTGACTGGGTTGTTGAACAGGATCTTAGATAGTGAGAAGATGCCTGAGGAATAGAGGAGAAGTGTGCTGGTGCCCATTTTTAAGAACAAGGGAGACGTGCAGAGTTGTGGCAACTACAGAGGAATAAACCTAATGAGCCACACAATGAAGCTATGGGAGTAGTTGAATCGAAAATCGAAGTGAATCTGCTGAGACAACTGGAGGTGTAAATGTCCATAAGGTGTCATGTCTGGGAAGATCTGGCTTTGGTTGAGGGCCCTGAGTGGGTTCCAGCCCTTCCGCGGGTTAACCAATCCGGGCCCTCAGCCACTTGTGCCTGGCCCCAGGTGTGACTAGTCCCCCAATTAGTGTGGGTGTATTTAATTGCCGGGTGGTGATCAGTCGGCGTGAGATCATTGCCGTTTGTCACGGTCACCCCCGGAGTGCGTTCTGTCATTTTGATTTGATTTTGGACAGTAAAATACGTCAGTCTAACCCGCACTCCTGCTGTGGTTCTCCTGCCTCCCTGCATTTTGGGTCCTCTACTCCACACGCCGACAGACATAGGGTTAGACTACACCGTGACATAAGGGAGAGGAGAGGGCAGCCAATGATCCTCTCTGCTGTCCTGACCACCCTCTGCAGTCTCTCCTTGTCTGCAATGGTGCAGCTGCCGTACCATACTGTAATGCAGTAGGTCAACTGGCTTTCAACAGATGAGCGGTAGAAAGTCCACAGCAGGTAGGTGGAAAGGTTGTGCTTCCTGATGACTCGCAGGAAGAGCAGCCTCTGCTGGGCCTTCTTGATGGTTGAAGTAATGTAATTTGACCAGGAGATGTCAGCGGTGATGCCAAGAAATACTTCGAAGACCTCCTCAATTCCACCGACACGCCTTCCTTTGAGGAAGGAGAGTCTGGGGAGTCTGAGGTGGGCTCTCCTATCTCTGGGGTCTAAGTCACTGAGGTGGTTGGAAAGCTCCTTGATGGCAGGGCCCCAGGGGTGGATGAGATCTGCCCAGAGTTGCTAAAGGCTCTGGATGTTGTGGAACAGTGGAACAGTAGACCAGCTCTAAACCCTTGGCAGGGTCCTCGAGGGTGCATGGTAGTTCTCCAACCAGTCTACATGTGTTTTGTGGATTTGGAGAAGGCGTTCAACCGTGTACCTCGGGAGTCCTGTATGGGGTGCTTCGGGAGTACGGGGTACGGAACCCCCTGATACGGGCTGTTCGGTCCCTGTACGATCAGTGTCAGAGTTTGGTCCGCATTGCCGGCAGTAAGTCGGATTTGTTTCCGGTGAGGGTTGGAATCCGCCAAGACTGCCCTTTGTCACCAATTCTGTTCATGACTTCTTTACAGAATTTCTAGGCGCAGCCGGAGCGTTGAGGGGCCACAGTTTTGCATCTCTGCTTTTTGAAGATGACGTGGTGCTCTCACTAGAGTGGTTTGTAGACGAGTGTGAAGCGGTTAGGATGAATATCAGCACCTCCAAATTCAAGACCGTGGTCTTCAGTCAGAAGAGGGTGGCGTGCTCTCTCCGGGTCGGCCCCAAGTGGAGTTTAAGTATCTTGGGGTCTTGTTCACCAGTAAGGGCAGGATGGAGCGGGAGATCGACAGGCGGATTGGTGCAGCATCTGCAGTGATGCAGGCTCTGTATCGGTCTCTTGTGGTAAAGAACGAGTTAAGCCAAAAGGCGAAGCTCTCGATTTACCAATCGATCTACGTTCCTACACTAACCTATGGTCACGAGCTGTAGGTCGTGACCGAAAGAACAAATCCCGGATACAAGCGGCCAAAAGGAGTATCCTCCACAGGGTGTCCGGGCTCTCCCTTAGCGATAGGGTGAGAAGCTTGGTCATCCGGGAGTGACTCAGGGTCGAGCCTCTACACCTCCGTGTGGAGAGCAGCCAGTTGAGGTGGCTCGGGCATCTGGTTTGGATGCCTCGTGTACGCCTCCTTGGAGAGGTGCATGTCCCACTGGTGGTAGGCCTCGGGGACGACCCAGGACATGCTGGAGAGACAATGTCTCACGGCTGGCCTGGGAACGCCTTAGGATCATGCCGGAGTAGCTGGTTGAAGTGGCTGGAGAGAGGGAAGTCTGGGCTTCCCTCCTAGAGCTGCTGTCCCCGTGACCTGACCCCTGATAAGCGGTAATAAATGGATGGATGGAAAAGTAAAACAAGCATGGAACAACTAATAAAACTGTAGAAAGGGAACTGATAAAAATGGTTTGATTGCAATAAATTATCATTAGGTATTTTGTAAATGTAGGATTTAAGATATATCTCTCCAATAAAAAACAAATCGATCTGTACCTTGATATATTTTTAAATGGAACAATTTGATTCTGTTCGAGTCGATTTACTTACATCTTTTAAATCAAAACAGATTTTCTGATTCAAATCCATTTTTGTTTCAACTCTGTTTAGTGAGCTGTCATCAATGTGCTATGAACACCATAGTCCCTCAAATTAATCACCCAATGAATTCAATCCCTTAATATACACTGGCGTAGATTACACTAGCTAGCAATACAAGTACTTCTGTGAATTAGTTGCAATTCTTAACTCCTCTGCCAATGTGTGTGTGGTGCAGTAGTGTGACTGATACAAATAACAGTGTTTTGAGCCACAATCAAACCCATCGTCCCGTACAGTGAAAGGTTTTTCAACATTCAACTGGAGGAAAAACTGGTAGTGAGCAGTATTGTCGAAAACATTTTAAGGGACCTCATTGAGGATGCACCTGCAGACATCTGTCAGATTTCAAACTCCCCGTGTGGTCTCGGGACATCGCTGGATAACCCAAATTAGATTTAATGTGATTTATTTAAACTATTCCGACTCAATGTACAAGCTGCATACGAGGTGGAAATGACAAAAAAAATGGTTTAGGGCTCACAGTGTAAACAAGGCTTCAGTCGCATTTAACGATGACATATTGTTAGCACTGACAAATAACTGTTTCCTCCTCTACTTTGCTTCTCTCTATCAGAAACCACCTTTGTAGTTCTCAGGAGAGTTCATACAATGAGATAAAGGGTAGACCAGATTCAATCTTAAAAAAAAGATTAAAACAGACATTTGCAGCTGTCGAAGACTCTTAGAAGCAAAGTAGTGCATTTCTGTCTTATTTATTTTACAATAAGAAAGGAAGATGTGGAGTAAAAGAATGTAATTAACCTTCTCGGTGAGAAAATTTCTATTACAAGATCCTATTTTGCCATGCAAAATGTGGTTCGGAGAGATGTCACAGGCCGTCAAGCAGAAAGCCTGGACTGTCTGCATTTTAAACCAAACTTCCAATTTTCTCCCCCTATCTTGCTTCGTTCTCACTGAAGCTAGAAATTGAGTATGGTGCACTTATGTGGAGAGGGTGGGGAATAAAAGGTGAGCTTTATCTCAGAGGATTAATTATTTATTCCGTCAACATTTGCTTTGTTTAGATACATTTTATATATGTTCTAAGCAATGAGCCTGTCCTCTGATTTAGTTTGGAAAACTGTGCTACCTAAACACATTTTGCAGTTGCAATTTTTTTTTTGTATGTCATTATGCTCTCCAGCAAGTATTATTGATGAGATGCTAAATAAAGAGTTAATATAACAAATCTGAATGCAAGTTGCAAACACATTTTCATTGCTGCAGTTTCGAGTACCAAATCTGATTCAATCAAAAGGTTCCAAAATGTATAGGCATGTTTTCTCATTTGGCTAGAAAAACATTCTGTAAGCTTTCAGATGCTAAAACATTTGATCCTATTTTGACCAATTTAGTTAATTTGTCTTTCATGAGGTTGCGATTCACTGCTTTTCGGTTTGGAGTGACACAGGAGCCAGACAGCATGTCGTCATATATATATATATATATATATAAATCAAATTTTTGTCCCGCCAAATTTGAAGAGCACCATTTATGTGTTAATTCTTTTGACATTTAATGTTACGCGGACGTCTTCAACATTTTTTGATCCACTGCACACGCTCATCCGCGTCTTTTACTAATCAGTTAATTACTTGCGTAATTTTAAATGGAAAAAAATGACCCCAATATTTTGACATGAACAAATATTCTAAATGTGATACGCAAACATTTATTAAATGCTTTACTTAAATGCATGTATTTATGTTTACGTTTATAGTCTTCCGCTGTCACGCTAAAGGATAATCTATTGTCATAATTGAGAGTGTGATTAATCTGCATTAATTCATGATTAATGCGATAATTTCTTGTGATTAATTAATCAGTTAATGCTTTAACTTTGACAGCACTATATATAGATATATATAGGGCACAAGCAGAAAAAAATTGGGGTATTTATATTATTTTATTATTATTTTATACCACTGTGTAGGTATAAAATTAAAGCAGAAATATTCAGGACGCAGGTTGATGCACACACACTGTAATGTAACCAGCTCCGTGAAATCACATGCCCACAAATTTGTCAATACATTGAATTTGAGGGAAAAATTACATCGCAGTGAAGCCACAAGCAATTTCAATTAACCGGTGGACAGCCAGCGAGCCATTTATGTTTCTCATACGACCTGGCTTCAGTAAATTCTCTTGAAAAATTCTAAACAATTGTCAATATAGTATGTCACATTGTCTTTCTGCTTTCAGCTTTGAGTGGTAAGCGAGACATGAAATAAAAGAATGATAGCCTAAAGAAAATTGTACACCACATGCACTTTGCTTCTGCTACCCTGCAGCTTTGACTGACAGTGATAGGGTAGCACATGTGGCACCCCTGCCAGTTGGGAATTTTTTGTCTTGAGGTGCATGGATACAGTAACAGTGACGTCTTCAAATTCAGCAATCATGTCTCAAACTCTTACAAAGGTGTGTAAAGTAAACATTTGGAATGTCCCGATCACTTTTTTTTTTCAACCCGAGTTACTTCATTTTGAGGATTTGCCGATACCAATTCTCGATCATTGAGGAGAAAAAAAATGTGCATGAAAACAGTGTAATAAAAAAAAGGAGGATTTTTTTTTTTTTAACAAAGCTATCCCAACATGACACCTTTTATATGGTGAGTGGATCAGTGTGTGATCAATGTGGGTGATCTGATTTTTGATCGTGTCATGGTTTGGGTTGGGTTTTGGTAGTTTTTTACTTTTGTCATAGTTTTGTTTGATTTTATCCTCATTTTTCTTTAACTTTCTGTCATGATCTGTGTTATGTTCTGTTTTCCTTGTGTTTCTTCCTTGTATCCTCAAGCATTGTCCTGCCCACCTGTGTTTGCCTGCCCCTCTTCATGTGTCTACCAATCAGTGCCTTCAGCCACGTGTCTCGCCCAGGTGTGTCTCGATGCGGATACCATACCGATACCTAAGTATTTCAACATGAAAAAGCTACCCTGTCATTGGTTCAGAGCATTCAAGAGCCAATAGGATATCTTAGCTCGGCATGCAGTGAACATGTCACACATCAGTGAATGTTGTGCACGAGCAAGACACAAGATGCTGCATCCAAAGTCCTATATTAGCGTCGGAATTAATGGTATCGGTATGTTACTTGTTAATACTCACCGATTTAATGCAGTATCGGGGTCTCTGCCGATACCAGTTTTAGAACAACACTAGTCATTAGCGTGTGTGTATATAGTCTCTCATCTCCCATCTGTCAGTGTCATTTTTGTTCCTAACCAGTATCACGTTTTGTCTCCTTGTTTTTGTTTGATTGAAGAAAATCCTTTTTGTTTTACCACACCTCAGCCTCCTCGCTCTGCCTCCCTGCACTTTGGTCCACCTACCTCAACCACATCCGACCATACCCTGGCAGATCGGGACTAAAAGGCTTGGATCAAATATTCCGATGACGTACTTTTTTATGAATATCAGCCGATCATGATTGGTGGCCGATCGATCGGAGCATCCCTACACAGTAAGTATGTATGCTGCAGCTGTGTATGCTATAAGGTAAATATTAGCCGGGCATATGCATTTGTTTGTTGACTCACTGTTTTAATTCAGTATTACTTGTTGAATCAATGTTGGCGTAGACATGCTTACCAGATTCTGACTTTGGGTCTGGATTTGCACTAAGCTAGACCATCAGCCGGCCCGGGTGGGATTGGCGACCCCGTGAATGACAACCGATGCTCTGGATTTGCACCAGGCTAGACTAGGCGCTGGTGTCCCCGTGAAGGGCGACCGACACGGGTCCCGGTGGGCACAGCAGGTTGATTCGCGAAAAGCAACGGTCCATTTCCTGGTTGTGAGGCAGAGGTGGCGCGCTCCAGCCATTGCCAGTCATGAAAACACAGTATATACAATAAACATAATAGTGTTTTACAACAACGCTGAACTATAGTTACAATTTAATACGTACTAGTGGATTATTTTTTAATGATTGTAAGTTAAACAATGGCAAAAAATAATGCCAACTTGGTATTCATATAATTTCTAATTTCTAGTCCCTCATCGTAAAATGGCTGCAGGAGGGCGACTGATAATGGTATAGGTTACCGCCGCAAGTACCGATACCTTAAAATAAGACTGGTATTGGCACCGATACCAATACCTGGGATTGGTAGTCACCCATCATAGTCAGGATGATACTACTTCTGCCTCATTTTGAGCAAGGAAAAAAAACCCTGACTTTAGTTGTGCCAGGCATTATAAATGAACCAGCCTCATCATAACAACAGCAGTCTTTTGTGTGGGATCCTCTCCGCTGCCCATAGCTAAATCATCTTCAAAGTAGATAAGAAATTAGTATTGTTAATTATGCTAGGTAACCACTACAACAACATTATCAGTAAGTGTTAAAACGTTTTCACATCAGTACAGTATGCACATGAGAAAATCTTTACATTAGCATTATTGGGGCCCTGTTGTACAACTTCATATTTTCATCAACATTAAGATATTGACATAAACACCAAGACAACCTAAACCAAAATAAAATAAATTAAGACATTATAATAAATTATTTTCTAGCCATACATGTGTTGTTGTTTTTTAATTAAAATTGCAAAACATATTGCAGTATTACAGAAATGTTTTGTTTTCTTTCTGTGCAGGCCTAATGATATTATTGAATGTGTGTATCTGCTGATGATCCATGTTGGATAGGGCATGTAAAGACATAAAAAATATATCCATTCAGTAATATTAATGTATTAGTAGAGTCAGCTCTAAGACATTTCCAACTGCATAGTACCATTATTAACAAGCAGGTTGACTATACAGTAAACATTGCGTCATCGAGTGCTTGAACTTGGTCTCTGAAATGTAGGCAAACTAACACGACGAGGAGTCACAACTAACATTATGAAGCCAACGGCCTCAACGTTGGATCGGCCACTGTGTCAGGCCGAAACGTCAGAAAGTCGTCATCTTTGCATCCGTTCGCACTGGCTGTGGCAGAGGACTCTGTTTTTTTTTTTTTTCCTGAGAGCTCAGTATTGTCCATTCGGTAATCTTACCGATTCGACATGTCATCATCATTGCTCTCTCTCTCTTTTTTTTTTGTATGTGCGTGAACATGTGTGTGTGCATATGTGAGTGCGTGTGAGTGTGTGCTCATTAATTCACCTAAAGCCTATTAAAAATCCCATACCGTTCACCTAAACCAAATACTTCAGAATCCCGTTAGAGTTGTGAATTTGTCAGGAGACCTGAGGAAGGATCCAAGAAAAGAAAGAAAGAGGACGCTGCTGATGCTGACCGAGCATGCGTCGCCACTTCCTCGAGGGATTTCTTCTTCTTTTTTTGTCTCGAGGCTTTTCAGCCCTTCCTTTTCTTTTTTGGAGTTCCACCATAAGAGAGCTTGCTTACATCTCCAACTACTGTAGACTGTAAACACAAAGTGAGCGTGGGCGGGTGGGTCATCCCACGTGGATCAAATGTGATTGGATTAGCAATGATACGTGACCACAGATCAAATTCACTATCTCTTCTCTGGACATGTCCACACCATCGCAGTCTGGCCTCTCTGACATTATCTCCAAAGCCTCTAACGTGCTGTTCCTCTCATGGCGTTGCAATGTTGTGTAGTGTAAAACAGTACCCTATGTATATATTTGTTTCTTTTGGCAATATCTGTATAACATAGCTTAAGTTATACTGTTGCAAAAGGATAAAAGATCCACCTTTAACTCTTTGACCGCCAGACATTTTCAGAAAAGGGATGCCGTGAGTGCCAGCCGATTTAAGCATTTTGACTGATCTTTCAAGGTCCACAGAAAATGTTGTGTTTGGACTATGGAAACACACATACTACAAAGATAATTTTTATAGCTGTAGCACAATTTCAGGAGAAACAAAACCTGCAACTCACATCGGTGTATTTCCAGAACTTTTTTTTTTTCCAATATAATCCTAAATTGGATAAATCCCACATTTAATTTCAAATGACACTTTAACTCTTTGACTGCCAGACGTTTTCAGAAAAGGGATGCCGTGGGTGCCAGCCGATTTAAGCATTTTGACTGCTCTTTCAAGGTCCACAGAAAATTTTGTGTTTGAACTATGGAAACACACATACTACCAAATAAAAGATTGGACTCTCATCTTTCATCAGAAAAAAAAGTTTGTTTCTACCTTATTCCGTTTTTCAGTAATCAACAATAGAAAATGGTTAGTTTCACCCAAATGCTCTGTTTTGAAACAAAATACGGAGAAATCAAGCTTTTTGTGAAACGATATTATTTCATGCACTCTAGTGAATTTGACACCTTTTTTTCCATGAATGATGCCACAAACACCTAAACAGTGCTTTACTTCTGTAAAACACTACCACTGAAGAGGAATATCGGAATTTTGTCCTCTTTGCGTGTTCCAAAAATGAAGATAGATTTAATGTAAGAAAAATACACCTTTGCAAAAATGATTTAATAAAAAACAGAGAATCTCTGGACAAATAACTGCCTCTAATCATCACTTAAACATCGTGGGATTCAGAGCGTCAAATGTACTCTTCTACGTGCACAACGGTTTCTTATAGTTAAAAAGACCTCCTCCTTTTCATTTATAGACTAAACATACTCTCTGGTACTTTTCCGTGAGCAGATGGCGTAAACAAGGTCAGGTGGATGTTTTTGAGACAGAATGTGTTATATAGTTGAAGGATTTTCACAAACAAGTCAGGGGTGTTTTTCCCGAAGCAGACTCTGCTCTCAAGGACTAAAATGTGTTTTCGCACAAAACGCTGAGAAGGAACTTTTTAGACTAAATAGTATGTCCCAGCTTAAGGTCAAATTATACCGAAATCAACACCATCTGCTCTGCACAGGACACAAAACATTTCGACAAGGTTAATATAAAGAATTGGAATGTTAAATGTGTAACAATAGTTGATATATGAAATTAGGTATTAAAAATGTTATAATATCTTTCAGTCCGCCCTTTGGGCTTATTTAAAATAAAGCCCAATAACTAAATATTTAAACATTTTTTACCAAAGGATTCCCGCGGGATCTTCATCATCGCAATGGCAGGTGCAACAGTAGAATAAAAGGAAAAAAAATAAATAAAAAACATTCTTTTTAGCAGGAGAGGAGGTCAGTCATATGTCAAAACAATGTGATTCATCAAAAGATTTTCTTTTTTTTTTTCAGTAAAATAAGCATATCATATATGAAGACAATGTGTTGTGGTGGGGGATCCCAAAAATAGCAAATTGGCATGACAGTCAGTACGAGAAAGAGTGTTTTTATTATGTACGTGCAATTGGAGACGCGATTGAAGATTTGTTGTCGTTTGAGCTAGGGAAGTTTTTGTTGACGTTTGTCAGTTCCGTTTTCGTTCTTGCGTTTGTTTTATTAAACCGAGTCCTTCAGCTTTGCGATTGGCTGGCAACCTGTTCAGGTTGCACCCCGCCTATTGCCCGAAGCCAGTTGGGATAGGCTCCAGTACCCTCACAATCCTTGTGAGGCCAAGCGGTCAAGGGAACGGATGGATGGATCCTTCAGCTTTTTTAGAACCCACATCAACTGCCAGAGATGATCACCGGGCCCAAGGTGTGACTCATTCTTTGTGGAACGCCCCGGAAAAGGGACACATTCCTCCTCTCTCCATTGGGTAATACTTAGATCGTCTGGTGGAAACTGGAAGCAGTTGAATGGCCTCTCAGCTGGCACATTTGGTGGCTCGCTCCTGAAGGTGGGGGTTGAGCAGAAGGCGGACCTCCGGCTGGTCTAATAGGCAAGATGTGGAACCAGGTGCCCCGTGGACTGGACTAGATTGACCTTTTCATCACCTCATCTGGGTGCAAAATATTTTCATTTAGTCACTAATAAACATTTATTCACATCCTTTCTTTTTGAAAGAGCATTTTGGTAGTGTTATTAGTTAAGAGTTAGTAAATGTTAGTAAAGTTCTGTAGGCCTGTCCTGTGGGAAAAAATTCTGTTTGTTGTGACATTCAATTAGGATCCAGCCTTTGGCTGACTTTAATGACCTGAGCACATTCTTAAATGCAAAAAATGAAAATCTTTAGCCAGTTCAAATCTGACGAGGCCAATTTTGTTTACAGAATATAATGATTATTGAAATGTTTTATTATAATATTTACTGTTATAGATATAGCATGGATGTGCTTCCAGCCATTAAATAAATGCAACTTTCGCCAACAAATAAAATCAAAAAATAACATCTAACCCCAGGGCCCCAGGGGAAAATAGAAATAGAACATATTCACCTTATTTTCGCCGTCCCTGCCAAAACTTACTCCTTCTCCATGGTCAAGGAAATCCCCAATTGTCCTCCTGTAAAATTCATTCTCACGGACTATCTATAATTATCACATTAAGACTAACTTTTAATTTTATATTTATTTAATTCAACATGGACTGTTTGTGTCCTTCGCAACGATATACCCAGACCGACCAATAATTCCCCCATCTGAAAAAGATCGCTTTAGAGAATTTTTCAGACTAATATATAAAGTTTTGCAGTAAATAAATTTTGCTTGCTTTTTGTTTAGAAAGAGGGGAAAATTTTACATTTAACCAGCAAATTCGACAATGCGTCCCAAGCAACTATTTAAATTTCAAAAGTGAATTCGGAAAATATTAAAAGACTAAATTCAATAAGCGTAAAATATAATAATTAAGATTGAAATAAATTTTATCTTATCTTTATTCATATTAGCTGTTTTCAATTTCTGAAACCAGACAAAATTTATCTGTATTATCTTTTGTACTATAAAAATATTGTAGCTTATGCCAATGAATTTTACAAAGAATCTCAGTTTTCAGCCAATCCATCAATTATTATTAATACATAAAGTTGCCCTTAGTTTTAATGTTATCATTAAGCTTGCTAGTCCCCCTTGTTGATGTTTGTCCAAAAATCTGACTGTTTTAAAATAGACAGAGATAAACAAATCAGATCAAATCAAAATAGACATCAAACGTTTTTAAAATGTAATAAATCTGTGTGTATATAGTGTTGTCAATCAGTTCGTTATTTTTACGAAACGTTTTACTGTAAATGTTATCACCTTATATCTGTCAAAAAATATAGAGTGCAGTGTAAACAGTCAGTATCACATCATATGGTCTGGTATCACTAACTCAAGGGAACATTGTTGGTGTGGGCGGAGTCACGATCGTAGTGGAGCAGTTTTTCACAGGACAGTTCTGGATGCAGGAATGCATTAAGGAAGCATTGGAGCAGTTTTTCATTTAAGACTTTTGCATGTGAGTTCAGGGTGCAGTCATTGTGTGCATTGGGTAGTGGAGCAGTTTTCTTTTATCACATTTGTATATGACGGCACAGTCATTGTGGCATCAGGTGGCGCCAGGAACCTCCACTGTCCTTCTGGTTGTAGTAGGCCGAGCAGGTGGAGTCAGGTATATTTTGTGATGATGGCTGCATCACGCCCCTCTGGTGGTGGTCTTTGTTGGTGGGGGTTTTGTTTTGAAGAGATCTGTGTCCCGCTCGTTGACTTTGTTTTGAAATAATGACCCCGACCAATGACACTCACTCGACTGAAAACATTAAAATCTGCCCCAACAGTATTTAGGTTATAACATGTCAGTAAATATTAAAAACAAAAACTTCCTTTATTTAAAAAAAAATCAAAAAATTTTGAGAAGGGGAAGAAAAAAAAATTAAATTTAAAAAATAAAAAAATAAAAAATAATAAAAAAAATAAATAAAAAAAATAATTAAAACAATGAAAGTTTACAATTTTAAATAATTGCTAATTATATGTCAATATTTGTTATGGTTTACAATATTTAATTTAATATGTTTTGCATACCTTCATAAATAATACTTAGGATGAGATAGGACAGATATACTCTAACAATTTACAAATATAGTCAATTAATAAGTGTGTAGTTTTCAATTAATGTTTTCTCAATGGAGGCCGCAGCCCGTAAAGTCAGCCTTTGGTCAAACATCAAAGCAGGAATGATTTTTTTAATTACATAGCACCTCAAATTATGTCAAAAATGCTATCCTCCCAAATGGCTCCTCATGGAACGGTCCCATCTTCCAGGGTATAACAGGTTGCCAAATTCTGAAATGAGACTTCAAATGTCGAATTCAAAGGTTAAATATATTCAGGAGAGATTAAAATTATTTTTCTATTTATGAACCTGGGAAAAAACTCCTTTTTAAATTATAATTAACACATTACTTCATCCCCAGGACGGGAGATAAGGAATTTGTCGTCTCAACTCCTTTCAATGGGTGATAGCCGCTTCTGAAAAGATATTTCAAGGTTAAATAATGTTCTCGCGCACAAGCAAAATCATAAGGGAAATAAACAATCATCTATATAAAGAATTATTCCACATTAGTTGCCATCCAAGTTATTCGTTTTTAATTATTATTATTATTATTAAAATAGGAGAGTAGAGACTAAACTATTTAATCTAAAAATAATCCCAAAAAGTTAAATATATATTTTCTCATTAAACTTTAAAAGCAGATTAACAATCACACAATTAACATCTTCCTTTTATAAAAACATTTTATTTTACCTCATTACAAAGGTTGATTGGCCTTTGGCATTTTTAATTTGAAAAAGGGGGACATCTGGTGGTCAAAATGAGTCACAGCAACTAAAATTTTCAAATTGACCTGCGTCATTAATTTATAAAAGGATGACACCTGGCGGTCAGCTAGAGTCATAGCAACTACAATCAGTCAAAGTTATTTATGTTCAATAAGCATCATATATGCATTTAAAATTTACAATATCTTAAAACTATACCTCTCTATGTTATTTGTGTATTAATATTCGTTCGTTTTATATCAAACATAATTTTAAATATGACGTATTTGCACTCGTGAAGCCAGATTAAGTATTCAACATTAGTGCTTAAGAAATTTATATAAGGGGCTTATAAAATCAGTTACGGCAACAATTTATATAATGTCGTTCAATTATTTAACGCAGACGCTTGCGGGTTTTAGCGTTAGAAATTGTATTAGTAATTTTACCGTCTAATTAATTTATCCCGTTTAGCGCTTATTAAACGGTTTCATTTGTTTTATTACGTAAATTTGTATCATACAGTTATTTTATTTGCAAAGCAACATTTCAGTATTAATCATTATTTAATACACTTTTCTTAAGGCTACGTCCGGGACTCTCCTCTATATAAAAATTACATATTACTTATAACACTCTTAACATTATTAACGAGCGCTCGTCTTCTACGCACATTCAAAGTTAAATTGCCGTCATTAAAACCATCGACCAAATGCCATATCTTATTAGAATAAACTAACCTTTTCAACAATATAATCAAGTCCCGTCGTTCAGTATTAAATAGATTTTAAGTCATTATTTAAACGGTAATATTTAATCCGGAAGCTTTCGTTCCGTCTAGCGGAATTAATATCAGGTCAAATCATTTAGTCCTTCAGAATAAAAGCGTACCGTAGCCCCAACATTTTCAGTCATTATTTAAAGTTATATAAATGGTTATAACTTCACAAAAATACCTAAATCTAGTATTCTAGCATTATTCATCATCATCTTATCCAAAAATACACAATCCACGATTATGTCTCGCTCCCGTTTCACTCGAAGAAATTAATTAATTCTATCTCGTTTGTTTTACGTCGAACGCCTGGCGATGCAAGTTTTAACGTTCCCCATCAATAAAATTAACTTACCGTAGCTTATAACGGCGCTATAAGATTTATTCCACCGCAATCGTATATCCATTTTATCAGTTTTTCAAACCCCAGATATGTCTACTGGGCATTTCTCCGATCGCAAATGCGCATGCGCTCGCAACTCCCTGTCGCCTCATGACGCGGCATTCGGCTCCAACCATTTTTGTAGTTCTCAAATAGTGTCTATACTTTATATTAATTATTGCCCGTATTTTATAGCTTATTATATTATATTATATTATATTTAAGTCGTATTAATATTTATTAATGCAGTGACGTCTCACTTATAACAGAATTAGTCGACAAAATAGCTCTTTGCGCCCCCTTTTAAAATAGTGACATCTGGCTTTGTACAACACATACAACGGACAGACAAGATATATCGCTTTGTACGACATACCAAAACATATAAAATCCGGATGACTGTCTTTTCACATCTGAACAGTCTTGTCTAAGAATATCAATAACCAATTATTCAAAAGACCTAGCGATTAATCTTAAAACGGCGTATTAAATCCGTTTTATGTCAATCCGACTTACACAAGTTGAGCTTGTCCCGATTACATAACAGCAGTCGTACTTCCTGCTGCGTCTATCGGCGACTTACTTTTATTCAAGGTTCATTTCTAATCACCCAAGAATCTACTGCTTGTAAAAACAAAATGCTTTTCAAGCCGACTTTTCCTCAATTTACAATATATGGACTTCAAACCAATAATCCAAATATCCAACGTTTGTAAAAACAAAAATGCTTTTCAAACTGATTTACCTCAACTTCAACAACTTATTCAACTTCTCAAACAACTTCCAAGCGATCGCGTAACACATATACATAGACTTCAAATCAATTACCTACGTATCTACCGTTTGTAAAAAGAAAATTGTAAAAACAAAATGCTTCTCAGACTGATTTACAAGCGATCGTGTACAACGTGACAGCATACCCATATACATAGACTTTAAATCAATTATCTACGTATCTATCGTCTGTAAAAACAGAATTGTAAAAACAAAAGCTTCTCAAACTGATATCGAGCGATCGCGTACAATCTGACGTGACAGCATTTCCGTATACAATGCTACGTCACCATGTGTATAGTTCAAACACCGTGGTAAAATCCGAAATCTGGGACTTCGCGTCCAACTACACGATTTCAAAATTTATCACTATTTTTCTTACACAAATTCCATCCTCAATATAATTTTGCAAGACGAATTTATCAGCCGCAGCGTTCTCAGACAGACAGAAGTCCTAAAACGTGGATAAAGTGTCCACTTACCGTGATTAATGTGGCCGGGAGTTCCATTCGTCTGTGAACGCACCGCCACAAACCGTCGTTTTACGTCGGGTTCACCATTTGAAGAGGAATATCGGAATTTTGTCCTCTTTGCGTGTTCCAAAAATGAAGATAGATTTAATGTAAGAAAAATACACCTTTGCAAAAATGATTTAAAAAAAAACAGAGAATCTCTGGACAAATAACTGCCTCTAATCATCACTTAAACATCGTGGGATTCAGAGCGTCAAATGTACTCTTCTACGTGCACAACGGTTTCTTATAGTTAAAAAGACCTCCTCCTTTTCATTTATAGACTAAACATACTCTCTGGTACTTTTCCGTGAGCAGATGGCGTAAACAAGGTCAGGTGGATGTTTTTGAGACAGAATGTGTTATATAATTGAAGGATTTTCACAAACAAGTCAGGGGGTGTTTTTCCCGAAGCAGACTCTGCTCTCAAGGACTAAAATGTGTTTTCGCACAAAACGCTGAGAAGGAACTTTTTAGACTAAATAGTATGTCCCAGCTTAAGGTCAAATTATACCGAAATCAACACCATCTGCTCTGCACAGGACACAAAACATTTCGACAAGGTTAATATAAAGAATTGGAATGTTAATAATGTGTAACAATAGTTGATATACGAAATTAGGTATTAAAAATGTTATAATATCTTTCACCACCAACAATGAAAAAGTGTTTTTTTGATAGCAAAATAAGTTTATTTACATTCAACAGTGTAACAATTTGACAAAACAATTTGGCAAACTATTTACAAATATGTGCAACCGTGGTACTATTTACAATTGTGTGGATGTTTCAAATACAGTTTTTCTTTTTGTAACACTCCCCTGCGTGCAAGGGGACGCAGCAGGATTTGCACAACAGATTAGTTTCACTGCGATTGCCCCTTCGCGTGCAGACGCTACACTTTCTTGCTGGCTTTTTTCCACGGGGAATAGCAAGTATATACTGCAGTGTGTGTTTGGCCATGTTGCCATCAAGTCTACTCTCAGGATCATGATACGGTGACGTTACGGTGGTGCTACCTCTGGCTTCCTCATGTCCTTCAGTTCCTATTCCGGGTGGTAGATGTTCTGATCCATCTTATCCGCTCCATTCATGGTGGCATCGTAGTCCATAACCAGTGTCTTCTCCGTGATCAGACTGTACCCACTCCTCCGATGAATATGCATTGGACTCGGGGTACTCTTCGTCGTCTGATTGAACGTCCGCCTGTGCAGAAGTGCTCGGTTGTGCTCCGCGTTTTCCGCCGTTAGCATCGCTAGCCGGTGAGGCTTTATGACGTGATCATAGCCGCCGCGTCAACGCTTCCAACTTCGGCGTCAACCTCGGAGTCACCATCATCATCATCGTCGTCATCAATGTGCTCTTTAGCATTGGTCGATGCTTTTCGTCTTTGAAAAAAATGCTCAAGCGTGAGCTGCTTGCAACCGGTCGCCATTTTTGCTTCCTCAGCCATTCTCCCCTCAACACTCTAGCTCCGCCTCACGTCCTCTCCTGACGCCTACCCAATCTTGTCCAAAGAGAGTCATCGCTGCCATCTAGTGCCCAAAAATAGTCATTATACTAACTAGATCTACTTGATACTTTCAGCACAGCTGGCCAAGGCTTTCCTTCCAAAAAAAAACAAAAATCTATTTGTGATGAGTGAAATGTGTTTGAGCACTTTTTCCACGACTATACATTTACTTGAATTGCTTCTTCTACTCCCACCATCACTCTTATGGTTTAAGTCAAGTGTAACAAATTGACAGAGGTGGGAGTAAGTCATTGTTTTGCAAGTCACAAGTAAGTCTCAAGGCTTTGCCCTCAAGTCCCGGGTCAAGACTGACAAGTCTCAAGCGATTCACAAGTCCTACACTTTGAGTTTCAAGTTCTTTCGAGTCATTTTAACACCATTGTAGATTATATTATATTATATTTCGGGTGCGCATCAAAGTAGGGGGACTCGGGGAGTGAACCGAGTGGTACAACAGATTGCCATGTTTGCAATATGTTACCAGTGAGTTTACAGTCTTATTAACTACGCAGCTAGCAACGATAATTAGCCGATAAACAACTGACATTAGCTTACTTAATGTTCTTTGTGCAACTTCGGATGTTGAACAAAGTTTAAAGTTGTTGCCTCTCTGTCAGTGTTCTAATCTTGGACATACTGCATTTCATTTTTTGTTGACCCCTTACAGTTTTTGTACCCAAACAACTAGTGGTGCAACAGATCACAAAAAATCACGGATTGGATTGTTTTTCAAAAGAAAAAAAAAAGAAATCAGATAAATAGAACTTAATTTATTTTATAAAAATTTTTTGCCCATTACATTTAAAAAAATATATATATATAAACTCAAAATGTCTAATATGGCCATTAGGATTTAGGGACACAACTTTAGGTGCAAAATAAGGCAAAATAAATAATTATTTTATGCATAGTCAATGTATAAAATAACAAGGTATCCTGCCTTACGTTATATTGTGTGTTCCTAAAATCCAAATAGCCATTTTAAACATTTTGAATGTTTTTTGTTTTGTTTTTTAAAGGTAGTGTTTTATAAAATAATTATAAATGAAGGGCAAAGTTCTTTTTTTTATATAATGAAAAATACATATAAGTGCAATTTAAGGCACATTCCTTTCGTTTAAACGTGGAGAGTGATTTACAAAGTAGCATAGGTCCACAATATTGAAAACAATAAGAAAAGCAAGCAAGCAAAGCAACAGCTGTCAAACTGCTGTTGCCAGCCAGGCCCCCAATGCTCACGCTAACAGCTAGCTACTGGCCATGAACGCCGGAGACTTGTACTGTGTCATGCAATGACGGCGTAATTAACTTGCGATTTCTATGCGTCCTGAATTAGCTATTTAATATACTTTCAGGGTGGCATTATGATAAAGGTGGTAGAAAATATGTAATTTCAATAAAAACTTTGTTCATGCAAGCCAAAATGTAGTCAAGCTGGCATTCACGCCACGATGCAGGCAGACTTCAAAGTAAAATCCGCCAGTTCTGTTGCATTGGTGTCAATGTATTATTTGGTGAGCTTTATTTTGAAGTTTACCTTAGCGTGGGTGGTGTGTGTTTGCAGCTTCCCTGACATGTCTGAATGACGGTGCTGTGCCAGCACAGCTGCACACATACACACACAACGAGACGGAACTTAATCGTTAACATACATTTTAGCCTAATCTTTTTGTTTTGGTGGAAGAAGCAAGTCTTTTCAAGTCAAAGGGCTCAAGTCCAAGTGAAGTCACAAGTCATTGTTGTTAAAGTCCAAGTCGAGTTGCAAGTCTTTTAACATTTTGTCAAATTCATGAGTTACATCCAAGAGTTCAGGTGGGTCTAATATGCAAACTTCTACTCTCGGTACCTTCCTCATCAACACCTATTAACTCAGGGATAGGCAAGTTCGGTCCTAGAGAGCTGCAGTCCTGCATGTTTTTGTTGTCTCCTGCCTCCAAATCCAGGTTTTTCAAATCATCAGCTCATCATTACGTTTTGCAGGAGCCTCTCAGCTGTGTTCGAGGAGAGAGACATCAAAAACATGCAGGACTGCGGCTCTCTAGGACCAAACTTGCATATCCCTGTAGTAACTGAACCTTTCAACAATCACTTTTTATTTGCTTAGCCCCTCCCCCTGGGCATCACATGGTACCATTTTATATTATATATATAATATTTCAGTAGTCAGATTTTCATCATTTATTTTTTGTCATCATTTTGTCATTCATTAGTGGAAAATGTCTAATGACTATAATATATGATTAGACATGATTAGTTAGCCCTTTGGGACTCTTGTGTGATTAAGGGATATATAAATAAACTTGACTTGAGGTGACTGAAAGTTTTTATTTCATTAAATAAGATGTTTTTTTGTCATCATTTGTTAGTGGAAAATGTCTAATGAATATGATATATGATTAGACAAAACTATTAAATCGACAAGATAGGAAGGCGCTAAGCCGTGTAATATTTTATATGTAAGTAACAAAACCTTAAAATCGCATCTCAAGTAAAAGGGCTAATAATACATTTATCAAGGTTTAAAAAGGGATTTGTAAACATGCCGATAACGGGCGGGATCGACAATCAACATCTCGGTTTTACAAAAAATTAAACAACATTCATTGTTTAATGTCGGCGAAGCACGCCTCCAGATTACAGCAGTTGTGCGGATTTGTTATTTGTAGAGGCAAATTTAATTGCGTATCGTCAGCATAACTGTGAAAGTTTATGTTATATTTATGTATAATATCGCCAAGTGGAAGCATATAAATGTTAAACAAGAGAGGGCCAAGTACCGACCCTTGTGGGACTCCACACGTAATGTTATATAACTCAGAGGTCATTGCCATGGATTACATGGTGCGTTCTCTCGGAGAGGTAAGAACGAAACCACGAGAGTGCTAAGTCTGAAATACCAATACATGTTTGGAGACGATCTAATAGTATTTTATGATCGACGTTATAGAAGACTTCTAGATTGAATAATAATAATATTGACGGGGTATTGCTAGGAAAAGATCTGTCACATTAGCAAGGACTGTCTCGGTAGAGTGAATGGCCCTGAATCCTGACTGAAAAGGTTCATATTGATTGTTAGCAGCCATGTAATCATTCAGCTGTTGTGCAACAACTTTTTCAAGTATTTTTTCAATAAACGGTAAATTTGATACAGGCCTATAATTACGGAGACTTTCTGGGTCGAGGTTAGGTCGTTTAAGTAGGGGTTGAATAACAGCAGTTTTAACAGCTACTGGAGCGTCGTCGGACAGTTATTAGCCGGGCTGTCATTATTACCATCAGAAATTGTGCAATTTAACTGAGATTTAGCCACAGAGCCCATAATGTCATATCTAATAAAATGGATCTTTTGAAGATATGTTCTTTTTTAACAAAACGTTCGCAAACAACACAACACTAGAATCACAGAGAGTACAGTGGTACAGTGGTGAGCGTTATAGGGGCTCCAAGCACACAACATATGGCAAAATGAGACACCACATCTAAGGCTACGTTCACATTGCAACTCTTAATGCTCAATTATGATTTTTTTGGGGTGAAATCCAATTTTTTTTTTAGTAAGCGTTCACATTGCCTATTAATTGCGATCTCAGTCTGTCTGCTGTGTAGATGTGTCCCCAAAGTGACCCACATGCGCAGAAGAAGATACGTCACTCACGACTCTGTGTTTGCGAAAGTAAATACGTTTGGTCTAACATGTCAGGGCCACAGACTTTTATAAGTCCGTCGTCGGGGCTCATATTTTTACCATCTCATAGTGGCTACAAGAGGAGTGATGCAAGATGAGGTAGAAATAATATTTTGTGAAAATGAGGCGAGCCTGTTCAAGCGCCTCATCTCACGGTGACCTCTCTTTTTTTTCTCCTCCCTAACGATGACGTCACGTCATTGCTGCGCGTAATAAATGAGCCGTCTGCGTAGCAAAATTACTAATATCACCACCACAAATGTCATTGTTATACTTCATGTTTCAAGTGGGATTAAATAAAGTCACAACTGTTACTCGAAACAATTTAGCTGATTCACGTACGTCTCTTGAGCCGTGTGGATGCGTCAAGCATAAATCAAGCTTAATGACCCTGCGCGGATCGCATATTGGACTTTTGATGACGTCGAGATCGGATATATGCCACCTGGCCGTTCAGACTGCGGTCGCATTGCAAAAATTAGGATACGTATCTGTTCTAGGACGACATATAAGAGTGACCCAGGTCAGATATGAAAAAATCCGAATTGAGCCGTTCAGACTGACATAAAAAAGTCACAGGTTGCATTTGGGCAATCTGGGGCGCATTTGCCTGCAGTGTGAACATAGCCTAATTAATGAAGGAGTGATTTGGAGGCAGACTGGTAAATTGACCTAAAAATTTTGAAAAATTGACATTTTAACCAAGAGGATGTTTTGCACAATGTTTACATTTTTTTTTGTTATGGTCATGAAAACCAATTCGAGAGTCATCCTTTGTGAACAAGGTATTACGCTTCAGTATTATTTTCTACAGCCTGTAGAATTTGTTCTTTGCTTTTTTTGGTACCGTTCCATTGGCATCTTCCTAGTGAGCCTCGTTCCAATCTGTATTAATCCACATAAATAAATCACAAATCCATTTTGGGTAATGCTATTTTTTTGTAATGTTTTCTATGTGTGTAATGGTGATTTTTAGCACTGCTTCAATGTTTGTATACAAGTGTTTATGCTATTGTCTTTGCATTCCGTTGAGTTTTCTCGGCCACTGTAAATTATTCCTCCACTCCCCAACAAGACATAAGCATCAGTGTACTGGGCTGATAAGAATATCTGCAGCGTAAAGCCTTTGATAAACTAGCTGCTGTTCCTCCCTGCTGGAGCTAACTGCTTTCTTTTTTCCATGGTAATTCCACTGCTACAAGTACTGCTACAAGTCCCCAGCAGCTCCCAAAACACATACCAAATACTGAGTGACAATCCCTCTCAATAAAGACGTCCCAGGGCTTATGCTGAGTTACAGGTATCCTTTGAAAATACAATTAAACGGTCGTGGAGTCAACTTGTTAAATAAAAATCTTGTTTTGAGACATTTTAATTTGCTTGGTTGTTTAATCTACCGTACTTAATACTGTGAATAACTATTGTGTTTTGAATTTGTTCTGACTGATAAGAGCCATTGTGATGGGATATCATATACTGTGTCCCACTAGAGTGTAATTTTTAAATTAAATTATATGATTTATTGTCATTCCATTCAGATATTCTCTACCCCAAACTGTAACAGCTTCTCTTTTAGTCAAGGCTATAAGGAGACAGAAAAGGGTCTCATGTATTTGATTCTTGGCATGTGGCTATTGGCCACAGGAAGGATGTAGAAGTCAATAACGTAATAATAGGCAGTATACAAAGGACATTCATTAGCTGACCTGACTGGCATTGCAAATACTGTACCTAAACTGGATAAATAAAGGTTAAATGAATACATGACTTAATTGACAACTCGAGTTATTAATGTTTTTCAATGTTTGCATGGCAAGGTTTTTGGAGGAAAAAATAACAAATTTTAGATTGCGACAGTTTTTTATTACACCAAAAAAAAAAAAAAAAAAAAAAAGCAAAGCCAGAAGCCGGGCTGAATTTTCAGTGCATGTCCGCAACCTGGAGGACATCTGTCTGGCCGTACATAATTTCTTGTCCTGGCGAGTTCCTGGCTTGCAACGTCCATCTCACTGACTGAATCTATCCCTTGTGCGCTTTCCTGTTGACATAGAAATGCAAAATTAATAACAGTTGGCAATACAAGTACTACTAGTTACTGTAAGGGAAATAAATGTCTGATGAGCTCACACTTGTGCCCGCATCGGAAACTTCAACATGTCCACCCACAACATCTGTAAATTAAAAACGCATGCAGAATTTTTTTTTCACAGATTGGTATTAGAGGATATGTCTGTGATGTCTGCATAAATTTGCATTTAATCTTCAACAGTTTGCTTTATTCAGGTGCTTTTTTTTTTTTTAAATTTAATGTACAATACATTTTATTTCAATCATTATTGGGGTACATTTTTATTAAGTGCAGTGTCTATAGTTAAACTTTACATATTACAGTGTATTACAATAACTTCAAATATACTTTCATCCATTCATTTTACAAGCAGCTTATTATTGATTTGGCTAAGTTGTTTTATGAATAATTGGGGTTTATATACTGTAGGTGATGAGTAAAGCTTTTTTTTGTTTTATAGGTAGGTAGAGGCTTTAGCTTTGGCATCAGCCTGTTATTGCTTTATGTAACTATAAAGTTCTGCTGATAATTGTTATACTGGTAAATAAAAACACAAGTATTTCTGTGAATAATTGAATGGTACTTTTTTATATTAATCCTCTATCCTGTTTCAAATATTTAGGTTAAACATTAAGTAAGTAAACAATTTCAATGTGGTATGGTCATTAAAACACAGGCAATGGTGGTTGTTTGTTTTTTGCCGCGACCTGCAACTCACCACAGAGTGTTATTTTTGTAAGATGGTCTTTCGCGACGCGAACCGAGTTTGTGACGACAATTCACCATTGAGTGTTACGGTGAGTGAAATAAGTTTCTATTTTGTTACTTTAATGTGTATTTGCGGTACTAACGGTAAGCTAACGCTAAGCTAAGAGGTGTGTTTGACTGGACAAAACGGCCATCACGACAACGCGGCGAACTGGACGTGCACATTTCTGTTATTCATATACCGTTGTAAATGTCTATAATCAGTCGTGGTATTTACGGTAGGCCAGGAATTTGTCCGACTGTTCACGGCAAAATAACGCTAGCAGGAGATTTGCCGGTCGTGGCAAAATAACTACTGACTAAAAGACACAGTCACACTGCTGCTGGCACTTAAACCGCTGGCAAGCGCCACATGAGGTAGCGAACTAAATGACAATATTACAAGTATTTCTGTAAGATTATTGTCATTATTACCTTCGTCTATCTGTGACGCGCTGACTACATTGCTCCGGTGTCCATGAACCGTGGCGTCAAATTAGCCATCCCATGCCGCTGTAGTCTTGGTGTAACTTTGCAGCTTATACAGACTTTTTGGGGGTCGTGTGAGCATTTTAATTGTTAACCTTACCAAGCTTGGCAGTAATAACGTGGTGGCTTTAGTGACGCCGATTCAAAGTCACGTTGTATGTCTTCGTCTCCCAAATGCTTAGAAGAGCCTGTATCTCTGTCCACCTATCCATTCGCTTTGCCTCCATTTTTAAATATTGCCAGTCATGAGGACATCATAACTAGAAAATATTGTAAAAATCAAACGCAGATTTTTGCAGTGTGGATGTAGATGAGTTTTTCTTTTGAATACTCTTCTATGAAGACCACATTTGTACAAGTATTTCTTTATAGTGAAATAGTGTAGGACAATTCCAATGTCTGCCAGATCTTTATGGAGGGATTGTGCAGACATACATAGATTTTGACTTGTTTTTATCACAGTCTGTGTGTTGTTCTGCTTAATGTTTTTCTTGGTCCTGCAGTTCTTGCTTTAACTTCCTTTGTTATCGATGACTGTCATTTCTTAATTACATTCTGAACAGAATATATTGGCATCAGAAAACGCTTTGCTACACAGTAAATTTTGTAGAGTAATTTTTACTCTATTTTAAGTGGGACCAAATAGACTCATTTTAGAGTAATATTTACACTTGTAAGAGAGTAAAATAAAGAATTGGGGAAAAAAGTCACTCAAGGGTTGAGGAAGGAATGCACGACCTTCAGCTTGGGAGACAGCCAATCTAGTCCCTGAGACATGCAGCTTCTGTGTATTAGTATACAGTGGTACCTCGGCTCACGAACGCTTCAGCTCACGAACTTTTCGCCTCACGAACATTAAATTCGCGAGCATTTTGTCTCGGCTGACGAACTAGTTTTCGGCGGACGAACCAAATCTCGCGACACGAGAAATCACGAGAAGCTGACGCACGCTCACGGCGTCCCAGTTCGTCGCCCCCTTTGTTTGAGTGCGGACGTGGTTTGTGTTCGGTAGACATTTTGGATCATTTTGGAGTACTTTTGGAGTGTACTTTTGCTACCATGGGACCGAAAAAGACCCCACAAAAGGCTAGTGTTAAGCCTAAGAAGACATTGAAGAAAATTACGGTCGAGCAGAAGAAGGAGATTGTGTTCATGCTTTATGGTTATGTACTCCGGTTATGTATTTCTGGACTAAAGTCTTCGAAAAACTTTCCACTATTTTGGACTGTAGGATACCTTTATCTCCAAACTTGTGTTTGCTAGGTGACCTAACAACAACTGACTTACCACATAAGCCAATTTCAATCTACACTTGTAGCCCTTACTATCGCTAGAAAAATAATTCTTGTTAACTGGAAAAATAAACAAACTCTGAATATCGACCAATGGTCTAACCTCCTCATAAATCACATTTTAATGGAAAAAATATCTGCCTCAAATAAAAACCAAATATCAAAATTTATAGAAACATGGTCTACGTATATAGAATTTTTTAACCTAATTCTGGTTACTTAATTCTGTCTGTTAGCGAGAGCCACTACATCGTGATAACTTACATTGATGTTTCTGCATTTGGCAATTTATTATTATATTATATTATTAGTATGGGATTTTTTTTTAATGGGCTTTAGGTGAACTGATGAATACACGCACGCACACGCACGCACATGCACATGCTCACCCACATACAATATATATATATATATATATATAGATATATATATATATGTGTGTATATGTATATATATGTATATATATTTAAAAAAAAAAGAGAAAGAAAAAAAACTATTTTTTTTTAAAAAGGAGAGCAATGATGATGTCAAATCGAATGAACAATACTGAGCTCTCCTGAAAAAGAAAAAAAAAAAGAAATCACGGGAAGCTGACGCACGCTCACGGCGTCCCAAATCGTCGCCCCCTTTGTTTGAGTGCGGACGTGGTTTGTGTTCGGTAGACATTTTGGATCATTTTGGAGTACTTTTGGAGTGTACTTTTGCTACCATGGGACCGAAAAAGACCCCACAAAAGGCTAGTGTTAAGCCTAAGAAGACATTGAAGAAAATTACGGTCGAGCAGAAGGAGATCGACAAACACGAACGAGGTGTGCGTTTGTGTGACTTAGCGTCCCAGTTCCAGTAGGCTAAGTCTACCATTGCTACCATCCTTAAGAACAAGGAAGCTATTAAGGGTGCGAGTGTGGCTAAGGGTGTTTCTGTGTTGTCTAAGCAACGGTCTCAGGCAATAGAAGAGGTTGAAAAACTTCTGTTGATTTGGATCAATGAAAAGCAGCTAGCAGGGGACAGTGTGAGTGAGGCTATTATCGCCGAGAAAGCAGGGCAACTTCACGCGGATATCATCGCGAGGCAACCTGGAAGTTCGTCATCCATTGATGATTTCAAGGCTAGCCACGGATGGTTCGAGAACTTTAAGCGTCGTACAGGGATTCATTGTGTCATTCGTCATGGTGAGGCAGCCAGTTCTGACGCAAAAGCTGCCGAAGCTTACAATGGATCATTCCTCAAGATGGTGGAAGAAGAAGGCTACGTTCCTCATCAAGTGTTTAATGCTGATGAAACCGGCCTTTTTTGGAAAAAGATGCCTAACCGGACTTTCATTACACAAGAAGAGAAGTCCGTCCCTGGGCATAAGCCTATGAAAGATAGGCTAACCCTCCTGCTGTGCGCCAATGCCAGTGGCGACTGTAAGATAAAACTGGTAAAAAACTGGTTTATCACTCAGAAAACCCAAGGGCCTTCAAGAAAAAACAGGTGGTTAAATCGAAGCTTCCTGTAATGTGGAAGTCCAACACCAAAGCTTGGGTTACCGTCTCCTGTTTATGGACTGGATGCATGATGTTTTCGCTCCTTCACCGAGGAAATATCTCGAGGAGAAAGGACTCCCTGTCAAGTGTCTTCTTCTCCTTGACAATGCCCCAGCGCATCCACCAAGTTTGAAGGAGGAACTTCAAGGTGATCTTGAATTCATCAAGGCCCAATTCCTCCCTCCCAACACAACCCCCCTCCTGCAGCCCATGGACCAGCAAGTGATCGCAAGCTTCAAGAAGCTTTACACTAAGGCTTTATTTACTCGGTGCTTTCGCGTGACCAATGACACCGACCTATCCCTTAGGGATTTTTGGAAGGAACATTTCAATGTGTATCATTGTGTTCAAATGATAGAAAAGGCTTGGCATGATGTTACCTTTCGAACCTTGAAAGCAGCATGGAAGAAGTTGTGACCCGCATGCATCCTTGAGAGGGACTTTGAAGGATTTGATCCTCAAGACTCTGTTGTTGTGATCAATGATTGTTGTTTCCATGGGACAGAACATGGGACTCGAAGTGGATGCAGATGACGTCGAGGAGCTTGTTGCTGCCCATAATGAGGTCCTCAACACAGAGGATTTGATTCGCCTTCAAGAGGACAAGCAGAAGGAAACCGTTCAGGAGTTGTCATGTGAGGACGAGGAGGAAGGAGGAGATGGCTGTAGCATCAAGTGAGAGCATCAAGACCATGTTAGCAAAGTGGAGTGATGTGCAGGATTTTGTCGAACAGTACCATTCAGAAAAGACGGTGGCTATGAGAATCATCAACATGATGAATGATAATGTGATGCCTCAGTTTCGTAAGACCTTACAACTCCGAACGCAACAGGTGTCAATTAAGAGGTTTTTAGTCAGCAACAAGGATAAAGAGTCTCCTAAGAAGCAAAGAAGAGAAGCCACACCGGAGGACTCTCCTTCCAAACAGTAACTCCCTCCCTCCATCCTCCTCCCACTCCATTCCATCAAGCCTTCAACTACTGTACCATCACAAAGACAAGTTGCAAGTTTTGCAAATAAAAACACTTTATTATACAGTACAGTGTATTTCTTTAATTACAATACAATAGCACATTTATTATACATAAAATAAGGTATATTTTGTGTAGTTTTAAGGCTTTTTTAGTAGAAAATTGTGTTTTATGGGGACCTGGGAACGGATTATTCTCATTTCAATGGTTTCCTATGGGAAATACTTGTTTGGAAGACAAACTTTTTGGCTCACATACTCTCTGTGGGAACTTAGTTAGAATTAAGTTTGTGAGCCAAGGTACCACTTATCACTCATGTCAGCTGGAATCTTTATATTTTATTTTAAATTTTTACCTGGGGGGCCCAAACTTTAGATCCCCACTGTAGACACGGATCTACGTGGTGATGACATCATGCATAATCATGTGCATCACAATATCTAAAAGTGTAATTATTTATTCATTTACTTTGGGTTTTGATGTGCCAGGAAATAAGAGTAGCGTGGCTCTCTTCACCAACACCTACTCACTTTCTCAGGTCAACAGTAGAAGGATCCAACCCACAGATTAATTTATCTACCTGAATCCAATTTTCATGTTCACTGACTTCAATGAGCACCATCATTTCAGGATCAGCTTTTGATAAACAATCGAGCCCAACGTTGATACCCCGAGACAAGGAAATATATATTCTTGGTTATTCATTAAAATTCATATTATTTCAGTTTTTAACTGCAATGACATAATCTAGGATATATTATTTCAAAATATAAACACTGCCTTTGAAATTTACTGAATAGAATTATGTATGTTTAATAACATTTTCAACATCTCCCAATTTGGTTGCCTGGGCAAGAATCGGTATTGCAACTAAATAGGCTAAAATACCTCAATTCAGACTCAGAGCCTCATAAAACTGGTATCCAACCAATACAATGACCACTCAACACATTATATTCAACCACAGGCTGTACATGTTTTCCCCCCTTAAGCCCAAAGGAAGGAATTGCCTCATTTACATTGGTGATAGAAACCTGCCACCTACAATATGTATGTACCATACAGAAGAAGTCCTTGACAGCATGTTATATGACATAAAACCTCTCACCCCAAAATCTATCATCTTTGCTGTAATGTGCTCTACATTTGTTACTTCTGAGACACAATTCCTTCTCGTATAAATATGTAAATTTTGAATCTTGAATTGGGCGCACAGCATTTGATATGTGGTGATCCATCCATCCATCCATCCATCCACTGCTTATCCGGGCTCGGGGCGCGGGGGCAGCATCTTAAGCAGGGAAGCCCAGAATTTCCTCTCTCCAGCCACTTCAATCAGCTCTCCGACGGGATCCCAAGGCGTTCCCAGGCCAGCCGAGAGACAAAGTCTCTCCAGCGTGTCGTGGGTCCTCTCCGGAGCCTCCCGCCGGTGGGACATGCCCGGAACACCTCTATGGTTTATTTATTTAATTTAACTTTAGCTTTCGCTGCTTTGCCAATGATACCGATTATATCTGCCTTTAGAACCCGCACAACTGTTGTAATTTGAAGACGTGCCTCGCCGAGATTAAACAATGGATGTTGTTTAATTTTCTGCGCCTTAACCCCGATAAAATCGAGACGTTGATTGTTGGTCCCGCTTATCATCGGCACCTGAACACCACTCATAAACCTCAATAGCTGTAGAATTACCCAAAGTGACTCAGTAAAAAATCTTGTTGTTACGTTTTAACTCTCTCTTTTCGTCCGTCCGTCCGTCCGTCTTCTTCCACTTATCCGGGGTCGGGTCGCGGGGGCAGCAGCTTTAGCAGGGAAGCCCAGACTTCCCTCTCCCCAGCCACTTCAGCCAGCTCATCCGACGGGACCCCAAGGCGTTCCCAGGACAGCCGAGAGACATAGTCTCTCCAGCGTGTCCTGGGTCGTCCCCGGGGCCTCCTGCCGGTAGGACATGCCCGGAACACTTCCCCAGGGAGGCGTCCAGGAGGCATCCGAACCAGATGCCCGAGCCACCTCAACTGGTTCCTCTCAACGTGGAGGAGCAGCGACTCGACGCTGAGTCCCTCTCGGATGACCGAGCTTCTCACCCTATCTCTAAGGGAGAGCCCGGCTACCCTGCGGAGGAAACTCATTTCGGCCGCTTGTATCCGGGATCTTGTTCTTTCGGTCACGACCCACAGCTCGTGACCATAGGTGAGGGTAGGAACGTACAGTAGATCAACCGGTAAATCGAGAGCTTTGCCTTTCGGCTCAGCTCCTTCTTCACCACAACGGACCGATACAGCGTCCGCATCACTGCAGACGCTGCACCGATCCGCCTGTCGATCTCCCGCTCTAACCTACCCTCACTCGTGAACAAGACCCCAAGATACTTGAACTCCTCCACTTGGGGCAGGACCTCCTCCCCGACCCGGAGAGGGCACTCCACCCTTTTCCGACTGAGGACCATGGTCTCGGATTTGGAGGTGCTGATCCTCATCCCAACCGCTTCACACTCGGCTGCGGACCGCTCCAGTGAGAGCTGGAGGTCACGGCTTGAAGAAGCCAACAGCACCACATCATCTGCAAAAAGCAGAGATGCAATGCTGAGGCCACCAAACCGGACCCCCTCGATGCCTCGGCTACGCCTAGAAATTCTGTCCATAAAAGTTATGAACAGAATCGGTGACAAAGGGCAACCTTGGCGGAGTCCAACCCTCACCGGAAACAAATTCGACTTACTGCCGGTAATGCGGACCAGACTCTGACATCGGTCGTACAGGGACCGAATAGCCCGTATCAGGGGGCTCGGTAACCCATAGTCCCGAAGCACCCCCCACAGAACTCCCCGAGGGACACGGTCAAACGCCTTCTCCAAGTCCACAAAGCACATGTGGACTGGTTGGGCGAATTCCCACGCACCCTCGAGGACCCTGCTGAGGGTGTAGAGCTGGTCCACTGTTCCACGGCCGGGACGAAAACCACACTGCTCCTCCTGGATCCGAGATTCGACCTCCCGACTAACCCTCCTCTCCAGCACCCCTGAATAGACCTTACCTGGGAGGCTGAGGAGTGTGATCCCTCTAAAGTTGGAACACACCCTCCGGTCCCCCTTCTTAAAAAGGGGAACCACCACCCAGGTCTGACAATCCAGAGGCACCGTCCCCGAGGTCCACGCGATGCTGCAGAGACGTGTCAACCACGACAGCCCCACAACATCCAGAGCCTTTAGGAACTCCGGGCGGATCTCATCCACCCCCGAGGCCCTGCCACCGAGAAGCTTTCCAACCACCTCGGCGATTTCGACCCCAGAGATAGGGGAGCCCACCTCAGAGTCCCCAGACCCTGCTTCCTCAAAGGAAGTCGTGTTGGTGGAATTGAGGAGGTCTTCGAAGTACTCTCCCCACCGGTTCACGACGTCCCGAGTCGAGGTCAACAGCACTCCGTCTCCACTATACACAGTGTTAACGGTGCACTGCTTTCCTCTCCTGAGACACCGGATGGCGGACCAGAATTTCCTCGAAGCCATCCGGAAGTCGTTTTCCATGGCCTCACCGAACTCCTCCCATGCCCGAGTTTTTGCCTCAGCGACCGCCAAAGCCGCATTCCGCTTGGCCAGCCGGTACCCGTCAGCAGCCTCCGGAGTCCCACAGGCCAAAAAGGCCCGATAGGACTCCTTCTTCAGCTTGACGGCATCCCTTACCGCTGGTGTCCACCAGCTGGTTCGAGGATTGCCGCCACGACAGGCACCAACCACCTTACGGCCACAGCTCCGATCGGCCGCCTCAACAATTGAAGCGCGGAACATGGTCCACTCGGACACAATGTCCCCCGCCTCCCCTGGGACAATGGAGAAGCTCTTCGGGAGATGGGCGTTGAAACTCTTTCTGACAGGGGATTCTGCCAGACGTTCCCAGCAGACCCTCACGGTACGTTTGGGCCTGCCTGGTCGGACCGGCATCTTACCCCGCCATCGGAGCCAACACACCACCAGGTGGTGATCAGTTGATCTCTCTTTTCTACAACGGCGTAATAGGGCCACGTATAAATTATTAATTTTAGAGGGCGGGGGCAATATGCGTGGATTTTTATTTTTTTTTATTAATAAAGTGGCAGATTTGCGAGATAAAAACAAAAAAAATTACGAGAAATACACGTAGCGTTCTACTCAGATGTTTGTGCCAATACTTTCTAGTTGGGTTTTCCAATAAGGAGATAGTAATGGCTTTAACCATATCATGTTAAGCATTCGCACTTTGAAGTGTTGTGTACGGCCAGCGACAAAGGTCCACACCCTGAAGATCAAGCATTTAAGTTAATTTGTTAAAATAAATATTTACTTGTACATTTATGTTTCCAGAAATATTATTTTCTCATTAATACATTTTGGTATTTTTCTGTGTCAGTAGCTAAATTGATGTGTCTAATCTGCTGCTCTCCGTCATTCACTTGCATTTACCTAAAGTATGCTAGCTTCTGATTGGTTAGTGTTTAGTCAGCTCATAGGGGATCAGGAAGTGTTGACGCTCTAGCTCCCGTGTATGACGAGTAAAGTTTAAATTAAGAATGAATCCGTCTCCATCCTGCCTTTTCATTTTATAAACAGTGTCCCATTAACCACCAACGAATCCTCACATTACACTATGGCTACGCTACGTGTATTTCTCGTAAATTTCAGAGTTTTTCTCTCGCAAATCTGCCACTTAACAAACTCGCTTTTCTCAAGTTTTTCTCTCTCACAAATTTGTGAGTTTTGGGGATATTTGTATATTGTCCCCACCCTCTAAAATAAAATTATTTATACATGGCCCTAATACGTCATCGTACATTTCAAATGTTCATTAAAAGTAATACTAGAACTGCTTTTTTCCACCTTTGCAATATTGCTAAGATTCGTCCTATTCTAACTGCTAATGACACAGAGATTAAAATCCATGTATTGTCTATGTCTCATCACGACTACTGTAATGTATTACTCTCTGGTCTTCCTATGTCTAGTATTAAAGTCTGCAATCAGTACAAAATGCTGCAACTAGACTTCTGACCAGGACGAGAAAGTTTGATCATATTAACCTGACACTAGCCAACTTGCATTAGCTTCTGGTCTGCTTGCGATGTGATTTCAAGGTTGTGTTACTTACATATAAAATATTACATGGCTCAGCACCTTCCATTCTCGCTGATTTAATTGTATTGTACGTTCCGACCTAAAACCTCCGTTCACAACAGGCTGGTCTTTTGGTGATCCCAAAAGCCCAAAAGAAGTCTGCAAGTTCAAGAGCGTTTTCGTTTCTGTAGAAACGTTTAAATCTCGCCTAAAGATTTGTTTTTACAATCTTGCATTTGACTCAATTATGTTGGCCAGCTTCTCTCTATTGCTCCCTTCTCCCTGACTTTGAGAGGGAGTTAGGTGTCAATGAATAAATGGTGCTGTACGGATTTTGTACCAATTGACCGGGACAAGATCTGAAGCAGGCCACCACCTTGGAGTTGTTGCCATGGAGGTTTCTGCATTGACCAACCGGGCCTGGTTTGGATGAGGACTCAATTCCCTGACGGCATCGTCAAACTATTAAATGGATTCTTGCATTTTAGTTAACATTGTTTAACACCACATTGTGTGTAAATTGTTGCTCACTCTGAAATTATTGCAGCCTGGTTATCCTAGAGTGGGCGCCACCGGCTACACACTTAACTGCATGATGTAGTTTTGATTTAATAACTAGGCTGGAATTTGATTTTAAAATACCGCATTTTCCGGACTAGAAGTCACACTTTTTTTCATAGGTTGGCTGTTCCTGCAATTTATACTCCAGAGCGATTTATACATGAAAAAAATATGCCAGGGGGAATATAATTTCACGGACAGCCTAAAGAGGGCACTCTTGCCTTAAACAATCATATCCTATATATACTTAATGCGATTTATACTCCAGTGCCAATCATGTATGTTTTTTTTCTACCTAATTACTTGGCATTACTTGGCCTAGTGTGACTTATACTGTGGAGCGACTTATAGTCCGGAAAATACGGTAAATTAAAACACAAGAATGGCGACAAATACTTTAACAATAACAAATAACAATATTGTGGTCTAGTCACTGTTTTCATGAAAAAAAATTCTCATCATTCACTAAATATTGTTTAACAATATTATTTATTCCGTATATTTGTCTCATGACAAATTCATTTTACATTAATTCAGGCCAATTGTGTTACCAGAAATACTTAAAAAAATATATTTTATTAATTATTTTATTTATCAATTGTATTATTGTGAGCAAGTAAAAGAAAATAAGTGAAGTGAACTCAATAATTCTTACCAAGCAACAGAACATGTTTTTGTGATCTTCATTCACGGTCAAGGACAAAACAAAACAGCTTGTGTGAAAGTCACACCTGTTTGAACTGTAAAAGGCTCAATCGTAGGACTCAGTAAACTGGAACAGGCTGTAATGCAATGCCATTACAGTAGAAAACAGGTCAGGTCAGCTGTGGAACAGTTCAAAGAACCGCGGTGGGTGAGCTTCAGTTCTTTTACTTCCACTTAATAAATGATGGCTGCAAAAATAGAGTGCTAGGTCCTTTCTTTGACCTTCTGAGGCAAAACAGAAATGCCAATCCCAATGCCATCAATGATACCGTTTTTAAATTGAATAGATGCAGAATCACTAACTACATTTTAACAAACTGTTTAAAGCATTGACAAGTTTTATCGTGTCAAATACAGTAAACTGTATTTGTTCAAATACTTCCTTCCTTTTTTGTACACACACGCACACACACACACAGTATATATATATATATATATATATATATATATATATATATATATATATATATATATATATATATATATATATATATATATATATATATATATATATATAGGCAGCACGGTGGCTGACTGGTTAGCACGTCCGCCTCCCAGTGCTGAGGACGTGAGATCGAGTCCGGGCTTAGGCCTTCCTGGGTGGAGTTTGCATGTTCTCCCCGTGCTTGCGTGGGTTTTCACCGGGTACTCCGGTTTCCTCCCACATTCCAAAGACATGCATGGCAGGTTAATTGAACACTCCAAATTGTCCATAGGTGTGATTGTGAGTATGGTTGTTTGTCTGTGTGTGCCCTGTGATTGGCTGGCAACCAGTTCAGGGTGTACCCTGCCTACTGCCCGAAGCCAGCTGGGATAGGCTCCAGCACCCCCGCGACCCTTGTGAGGAAAAGCGGTCAAGAAAATGGATGGATGGATGGATATATATATATATATATATAAAATCCAATTTAAATTGAAATTCGTGTTACATCGCCAGTGACACACACACACACACACATGTCACTGGCGATGTAACACAAATTTCAACTTAAGTTGGATTTCACTGTTAAAGTCAATATTTACATAAAAATAATTTGTGCAGTAATTTTTAAAAACATTTGCACGAGTCGGAGGATTCTGGAACCAATATTTCGTGTTTCCGCACGGACATTCATTGCTGAAGGACGGCAAAGCGGAGCTAATGGAAACCTAAACACGTAAATGTGACGCACCTGATGGCGAGCTGACCTGCTCGATGGACGCTGTTAGATTACCTGTTTTTGTAATCTTTTGCGTGTTCAAATAAATCAGAGTTGAGATCTCGTGAAGAGGGTCCTTGCAAGGTTTTTTAATCAGAAAGTTTCTGATGGCACAAGGGAATTTCACCAAGCCATGTTTCTGTCCAAATGTGTGTCGTCTCTTTCAGACAGGGACTTTTATTAGAAAAAAAAGGAAAACGCCTCTCCCCTCCCTTCAAGTACAAAATCAGATTACTTTCTCACAGTATGCTAGCTTGTCCTTGAACTTTCAAAAACCGGATTTCTAACGAGCAGAAACTAGACTTCTTAGATAAATAACAGAAACTTGTTAACTTTCTCATTTCTGGGAAAAGAGAACAGATAACAAAGAGGACAAAAGCATTACTCATCAAGCTATATTAAGGTAACATAGTTATATCTACATGTACACAGCTATAACTAAATTCAAAACAGTTAAAATATAAAATAAAATGTTAAAATGTCAACAACGCCCACTGGCGGAGCCAGCGGGGAGGCTTTCTTCTTCTTCAATCAGACACCTAATAATTGTTATGCCCCTACTGCAGAGTAGCTGGCGCGATTTACCACACAATGTTGTAATCCACCTCACTAGGAATCTCGAGAAGAATAATCTTTCGAGTCCAATCAAGGTTACACGGTTTTTGGCAATGTCATGTTGGTTTGTTTAAAATAACTTTTATGTTCAGATCGATTTTTCGGGGATGGACATGAATAAGTTAACGTTGTTTTTCACAAACTAACTAACTCGTGGGGGGAGTGGGGACTGTGGGCCAGTGGGGTGCCGTGTGGGCCTGCTGTGCCCGTTCCGCTCTGCGTTGGTCTTGGTGCGTCGGCTGTGTCGGGGGGCAGTCTGTGCTCCTGGGTTGGTGGCCCAAGGGGCTGTTCCCTGGCAGGTGCTGCCATGGCCTGGAGGACCCTGGGGGGCTGTGCTTGCCTTGTCGGGCCAAGGTCGACGGCTTCGCTCTTTGGTGGAGGTTCTCATGCATGCCAGATCCACCACACCAGCATTTTCTGAAACTCAAAAAGAATTTGCTTCTCCCACTGGTTGCTGAATCAGTAGAGGTTGGCGATTGTGGATCCTACTGTGCTTCATCTATCCTTCCTTCCTTTATTTTTTCCTCTGGTCTCATGGTCCTTTATCCTGTTGGAATTCAGATGTATCTGGGGTTGGTGAAAGATACTGGATTTGTAACTCTGCGGGTTTGTTGGTGCTTCATCTTTCCTTCCTTTGATCCTTCCTCTGGCCTCCTGACAATTTTACGACTCTGGCGGGACTCTAAAGTATCCGGTTAAGGTGAAGGGTCTTGGATTTCTAACAGGTTTTAGGGGGAAGTAAAAAGCACAAACTTGCAGTTACGGATGCATGCACACACACACACACGCACACACACACAGAAAATTAAAAAGCGAGCGATGGTGATGACATGTTGACTTGGGAAGGCTGCAGGATGAATAATAATGAGCTCTCAGAAAAATAAATGAATAAATAAGCGTAAATAATAAATAATTTAACGTGTAATGTACAAATTTATTAAATCTAGTCCTTTTTTTACACAACTTAGTTTAAACTGCAATTTACAATGTCATATATAAATGTATATTAAATATGATTTACTATGTACACACACATTCAAAGATAATTTTTATAGATGTACCACAATTTCAGGAGAAACAAAACCTGCAACTCACATCGGTGTCTTTCCAGAACTTTTTTTTTTTTCAATATAATCCTAAATTGGATAAATCACATGTTTAATTTCAAATGACACTTTAACTCTTTGACTGCCAGACGTTTTCAGAAAAGGGATGCCGTGGGTGCCAGCCGATTTAAGCATTTTGACTGATCTTTCAAGGTTCACAGAAAAGGTCCAAAAAAAAATTTGTTTCTACCTTATTCCGTTTTTCAGTAATCAACAATAGAAAATGGTTAGTTTCACCCAAATGCTCTGTTTTGAAGCAAAATACGGAGAAATCAAGCTTTTTGTGAAACGATATTATTTCATGCACTCTAGTGAATTTGACACATTTTTTTTCCATGAATGATGCCACAAACACCTAAACAGTGCTTTACTTCTGTAAAACACTACCACCAACAATGAAAAAGTGTTTTTTGATGGCAAAATACGTTTATTTACATTCAACAGTGTAACAATTTGACAAAACAATTTGGCAAACTATTTACAAATGTGTGCAACCGTGGTACTATTTACAATTGTGTGGATGTTTCAAATACAGTTTTTCTTTTTGTAACACTCCCCTGCGTGCAAGGGGACGCAGCAGGATTTGCACAAGATTAGTTTCACTGCGATGGCCCCTTCACGTGCAGACGATACACTTTCTTGCCGGCCTTTTTTCCCGGGGAATAGCAAGTATATACTGCAGTGTGTGTTTGGCCATGTTGCTATCAAGTCTACTCTCAGGATCATGATATGGTGACGTTACGGTGGTGTTACGTCTGGCTTCCTCATGTCCTTCTGTTCCTATACCGGGTGGTAAGAGATGTTCTGATCCATCGTATCCACTCCATTCATGGTGGCATCGTAGTCCATAACCAGTGTCTTCTCCATGATCAGATTGTACCCACTCCTCCGATGAATATGCAATGTGCTCCGCGTTTTCCGGCGTTAGCATCGCTAGCCGGTGAGGCTTTATGACGTGATCATAGCCGCCGCGTCAACGCTTCCAACTTCGGCGTCAACCTCGGAGTCACCATCATCATCATCGTCGTTATCAATGTGCTCTTTAGCATTGGTCGATGCTTTTCGTCTTTGAAAAAAATGCTCAAGCGTGAGCTGCTTGCAACCGGTCGCCATTTTCGCTTCCTCAGCCATTGTCCCCTCAACACTCTAGCTCCGCCTCACGTCTTCTACTGACGCCTACCCAATCTTGTCCAAAGAGAGTCATCGCTGCCATCTAGTGCCCAAAAATAGGCATTATACTAACTAGATCTGCTTGATACTGTTAACATTATTAACATTTTTAATTCTTTATTTCATATTTTAACTATGTTGAATTTAGTTATAGATGTGTAGAGCAGGTGTATTAATGTTAAACTCAATATAACTCGACCTTAACTTATCTGGTACCTTGTTTTTGTCTAAAATTCCTTCTCAGTGTCCTGCGTGAGAACATATTCTGTTTTGAGAGAGAACACACACACACACACACACTGTTCCCACTACCATCAGGAGCTGTCAAGTTCAATCTGTTTACTGAGATTCTGTTTTGGGAAAAAAGTAAGAACTGGAACACTGAGAATATGTTATGTCTAAAAAGTGAAGAAAGTGCAAGCTGGCAAAATTGAGATTCTGTTATGTAACATATTGTGAGAACCAATCTGTTGTCTTATTCAGAGGGGAGGACAAGGGGCGTTTTGCTTTCAAACTCGGATTGTATAAAGGGCTCTCTCTCTCAATGGAGGGGGCACGCACTCTTGGATTGACACACTCTTTACGTGATATTCAATTTGTGTGACCGGAGATCTCTGTAATAAATCATCCTTCGAAGGAGCCTTTTTCACAAAGAAGTCTCATCTCCAATTTTTTGGACACGCAAAAGATATAGAATTATATCTTATTCAATAATACTGATGGATGAAGGATTCTTACTATTTGTGTGTTCATGCCGTTGATTAACCAAACATACAATGAGATCTGTGAAAAGAGATATTTCCTTAAGGATTTATTACACAAATTTGTGGACAGACGAGATTGGAGCCTTTCGGTTCCATCTCCTTTCTCATCTGTGTAGTTTCTCCCTCCGCCCGTCGGTAATATCCTTTGTCCTAGAAGTCCCTCCCATAGTCACATGATATCTCAATACAGTTGACCAACTCCCCCCCCCCCTCTTTGTCCCAAGATGGAAAACAGGTAATCAGATAAGAGTAGCCTTTCAGAGATACAGGCAGACTGAGGGGAGCCGTAGTATAAACAAAGGGTCTAATTAACACATTCGCTTTCCCCCACCATATACTCTGTAGGAGAGAACAAAGAGAACCAACCCCCTCACATCATTTGAATTGTCACACAAAACTATACTGAGTAAATCAAAGCAATTTTGTCCAATTCTAAATAGTTATAACTAAATCAAAACAGTTATAATTAAATTGAAACAGAATATTTACTTCAATTCCCCCATTTGGGAGCCCAATACACAAGATAAACATTAAAAAAACACTTAAGAGAGAAAGTCCAGCGGAGATCTTCATCGTCGCAAATGACTGGCGCAACATTAAGCAATGGTTGTGTGGGGAGTTTAGAAATAAGAGTCAGAAACAAGCAACAATGTAAACATTCCATTAGCAGGAGAGGGGGTAGTTTAGCAGTCATATGGCATTAAAGAACAATTTGATTCATTAAAAGATTTTTCAGTGGAATGGGCATAGTAAATGTGAGGCTTAACACGATGTGTGTTGTTGTTGGTTATGTTCAACAAAAATTTCGCGATGCAGTAGCAGATGTGTTCCTGCCTCGAAGCCAACACGTGATGAAGTTCTTTGTTGAATGAAAAGTGTGTTTGTCAGCGTTGTTTTAGAACTCTGGTCAACTGCCAGAGATCTAAAGATTGGTCACCGGGATTATCTTCCCAGAATGTGACTCATTTGTAGAATGATGAATGGGGAAAAGGGCATTTGACTCAATCTCCATTGAACGACATCCTTCTCGAACAGATAGCCGGGGCATCTGGGTCAGCAGCTTGTTTTCCCCTGGTCGGGGGTCAGGTCATGTGATTGATGAGCCTGGGATGGATCCGACGGGCCATTGTGGACCATATGTGGGTGATGTGGAATGATGTCCTTCTCCCTTTACGAGCAGTAAACCAGATCGACCTCTCCTTCACCAATCTGTATGCAAAACATTTTCATTTAGTAACTTATAACATATATATTCTCCATTCTTTACTTTGGAAAGAGCACCTGGTAGTTTTTGTTAGTTGGGAGTTAGTAAATGTTAATTGTTTAAGTTGTAGGACTTGGAGCGTGCTGTTTGATCCGGAAAAAGTTCCGTTTGTTGTGACATTCAAACAGAATCCGTTTAATGACATTTGCACATTCATTAATACAACAATGAAAATCTTGTAGCCAATTCAAAATTTTTATGAGGCCAATTGTTTAATATTTAAATTTTTTCTTTAATCTGTTTTTGGGAATTAGGGATAATATACTGAATCAAATATGTTTTAATCCCAATGCCTTTTCTATATTTTATAAAGTTTTGTTTTTGAAAAGGGTTCCGTTGTCTGATCAAATTTTCCGAGGAAACCCATATGATGGTATATAATGATTAATCAAATATTTTACCATGATATTTATTGTTGTAGATTTAGAATGAACGTGCTTCCAGTCATACATAAAAGAACCAGCAAATGTCTGTATTTTTGACGCTGGTTTTTATTATATCAGAGTAAACCATATGAAAAAACAACATCTGACCCCAGAGCCATCACGTCCGGCTGGACCGTGAACATTCTGGCCATTACACAACAAAAATATCCCTTACAAGTCACACATTTCACAAATGCTAGCCACATACTCCTGCACACAGATTCACCACACAGTCTAGCAAACAAATTCACGTTCCATCTGGCTCCAGCACTCACTCATCATACGCAACACGGATAAACCATCATCATTAACTCAGTGACGTCTCACTTGTTGTACCAGTTCAATAGGTTATATCCTTCACAGCAACTTTGCTCATCTCCCCTACAAAAAATAGAAATAAAACAATAAATATACCGCAGTCTATCGATTTCTTGGTCAATGGTATAAACCAAGACGTCAATGGTATAAACCAAGACGTCAATCTGTGCCTCTTAAAACTCATAAAACAAATATCATGATCTCTCGATCGCTCAGTAAGCAACCTGTAAACCTCTTCAGCGCATAATCCATTGTAACGTTACTTCCTTAACTTCAACCTCGGTAGTCACGACACAAACTCGTCGCGCACATTTTAGAAGACAAACAAATAAGACAAACGCATAAGACCTTGTGGCGCCGAAACCCCACAACGGAATGAACAAACAAACGCGAACACTAAACAAAAACAATATCTGTTCACTCAGATGTCACGTACAACTCAGTTAAATTTAGCCGACGAAAACCGTCGCAGAGTCCACGACAAACAGAATTCATCTTACAACAAGGATAATTTGTCCTTTTACTCACATTTAACTTGGCGCCGCAGATTCTGTTTGTCGAGACCTCGCAACCAGCCATGTCGAACAGCAAACCTCGAACGTCGGGCGTCACCATTTGATGGATGAAGGATTCTTACTATTTGCGTGTTCATGCCGTTGATTAACAAAACATACAATGAGATCTGTGAAAAGAGATATTTCCTTAAGGATTTATTACACAAATTTGTGGACAGACGAGATTGGAGCCTTTCGGTTCCATCTCCTTTCTCATCTGTGTAGTTTCTCCCTCCGCCCGTCGGTAATATCCTTTGTCCTAGAAGTCCCTCCCATAGTCACATGATATCTCAATACAGTTGACCAACTCCCCCCCCCCCCCCCCTTTGTCCCAAGATGGAAAACAGGTAATCAGATAAGAGTAGCCTTTCAGAGATACAGGCAGACTGAGGGGAGCCGTAGTATAAACAAAGGGTCTAATTAACACATTCGCTTTCCCCCACCATATACTCCGTAGGAGAGAACAAAGAGAACCAACCCACTCACATCATTTGAATTGTCACACAAAACTATACTGAGTAAATCAAAGCAATTTTGTCCAATTCTAAATAGTTATAACTAAATCAAAACAGTTATAATTAAATTGAAACAGAATATTTACTTCAATACTTTCAGCACAAATGGCCAAGGCTTCCCTCCACCCGTTTCCAAAAAAACCCCAAAAAAACTTGGTGAACATCTTTTAACGTCTTTGGCGCTCCTCCGTAGGATTTTACTAAATGTTATTTAACGTTTTTGGCAGCGCCTCTTGTTTTAAAGGTGTATTGTGCAGTTTAAATAGGTAATATTAAAGCTTTTTCTACATCATGCATGCTCCACCAGTGCCCAGATGAGTACGAAGAGCCCTTACAGTTTTACAGAGGTAGAGTTTTTCTTACCACCATGAACGAGCCTGACACAGATGCTGCAGTTATGCTTTCGGCCAGATTTGGCAGTCGCGAGTAAAAAAGTGACAAACTGCACAAACATCTTTTAAATTTGTTACTGTCAAAATGCACCCATGCTAAACAGTACCATATGAAGAAAATGCCGGTTCCTGTGATGTCACACCATTTGATCTGAGTCCGCTAATTATAATTCGAGTGTTAATTTGCCACGCCCACTCCAGTGAATGACTGAATTACCACCCATTCGTGCACAAGTCTAATCTAGAGGGAGAGAGAGAGACATTTTTGAATTTTATTTTTATATTCATTTTTATTTTCACTTTTATTTATTCATTTCTTTTTTATTTGGCATTTTTTGGTCCTCCATAAGTGAGGCCGTCCACACTGCTTAATCCATAGAAGACACCGCTTCAGCTTTGTTTTTGGCTTTGGGAATGAAAAGAATAGGACTCTAGCTGACAAACTTTTTTTTTGTAAGGTTTTATAGCAGCGGACAAATTTTCTGGATTGATGTTACAATGGAAGTCTTTGAGCCGGACATGAGTTTGACGAACCTTGACCGTTTGGGAGCGCGCTCTGCTAAACTTCAATTCCTGCCTTCGAGCTACCTAATTAAGTATAATGAAAGCGATAGTAAATGAAAGTGAAAATTATAGGTGTATATCTTAATAATTATGAGGAAATTTTAGACCTATATTGCACGTGTCATGATCTGTGTTTTGTTTGGTTTGGTTTAATTTTGCCATGTTTTCCTTGTGCCTCCTTTTATCAATGTCTTCCATCCATCCATCCAGCTTCTGCCGTTATTCCGAAGTTGGGTCGTGGGAGCAGCAGCTTTAGCAGGGAAGCACTGATTTCCCTCTCCCCAGCCACTAGCTCCTCCAGCGTTATCCCAAGGCGTTCCCAGGCCAGCCGAGAGACATAGTCTCTCCAGTGTGTCCTGGGTCGTCCTCGGGGCTTCCCGCCGGTGGTACATGCCCGGAACACCTCTCCAGGGAGGCGTCCAGGAGGCATCCGAACCAGATGCCCAAGCCACATCAACTGGCTCTCAACACGGATGACCGAGCTTCTCACCGTATCTCTAAGGAAGAGCCCCGCGGAGGAAACTCATTTCGGCCGCTTGTGTCCGGGATCTTGTTCTTTCGGTCACGACCCACAGCTTGTGACCATAGGTGGGGGTAGGAACGTACAGTAGATCAACCGGTAAATCGAGAGCTTCGCCTTTCGACTCAGCTCCTTCTTCACCACAACGGACCGATACAGAGTCCGCATCACTGCAGACGCTGCACTGAACCGCCTGTCGATCTCCCGCTCCATCCTGCCCTCACTCGTGAACAAGACCCCGAGATACTTGAACTCCTCCACTTAAGACAGGATCTCATCCCATTATCAATGTCATGTCAAGTTTTATCATGTCCACCTGTGCTTTGTGTCATCCAGCCAGCTCCCTCAGCCACGTGCGTCTGGTCCAGCTGGTGTCTCTCGTTGTCACGTTCAGGGGTGGCCAAACTCGGTCCACGAGGACCGGAGTCCTGCATGTTTTGGATGTTTCCCTTCTCCAACACAGCTGATAGATGATCAGCCCATCAATAAGCTCTGCATAAGCCTGACAATGACCCTGTTGATTGGACTCAGCTTGTGTTGGAAGAGAGAAATATCCCAAACCTGCAGGACTCCGGCCCTCAAGGACCGAGTTTGCCACCCCTGCTTTGTGTTGTAGTGTTTTCGTCTTATATTAATACCATTGAGCAGACCAGACTTGCATCGCGCACATTGGCCATTTTTATTTTTCTTCCTTCCTGCGTACACAATGTCACTTACAATTACGTCATCACATAATGGACGTACATTCAAGAATGCCATACACTACATCCTTCCTTTTCTTAGATTATATTTTACCAACATATATTCAACCAATACTATCTTACTCAATACTCTTATGCAGGTGACAATAACAAACATTCTGTTTGAAATTTAAATTGCCGTTTTAGCTTAGCGTTACAGTAAATTCTCACAACTTTTTTTTCTTTCTAAACTTAAACCAAAATTCTATGAACACTTTTTTTTCAGTCAAACATTTGTTAAACAAACTTATTTTCCCCAAATGTCACAAACATAACCTACTGGCGAGGGGTGGACTACCCTGCCAGGAAAGACACATGCCGGAGTTTATTCTGCTCCACCATGGCACCGTCTGTCTAAATAAAAGTGCATGAGATGCGTTGGCAACCTCTTGGTTCTCTGAGGTCTACTGTTCTTTTGGGGATATTCATTTGGTGCTATTTGTGCAGGTTGAGTGTCCCCGCTTTCTCCAGTAATGTTGATCGACACTAATGCCTCTTTTTCAGGCTGAACACACAGCTTCGCGAATGACACGTGCCGCATCATTTTCTTGCCCTCTTTTTCCAGAACGACTGACTGTCCTTTCCTTTCCCCCACAGTGTAAGGTTCACGTTCAAACGGTGTTGAAAGTATGTTCTGTTTTTGTTGGCGAAGCAGGACCTTGTCTCCTTTCTTCACAGCACTTTGTTTCACTCTCCTGACTTAATCTGCATGTATGCGTCCATTCTCCTTCTTCTCAGCATCAGTGATGCGGACATCAGCATCCTCCAAATGATGTGGACGTTGACGCATGGCCAGTTCTGGAAGTTTGGTCCTGTTTGTCGATTGAATAGCAACTCTGCTGGGCCACCTGTGACGCAGTGGGGTGTTCTGCGATAGGCCATGAGGAAGACTTGAAGCTCATTTCGCCAGTCTTTTCCTTCCACGTGAGCTGCTCGTATGGCCTTACAAAGCGTCCTGTTCTGTCTTTCAACTTCGCCGTTTGCCTGTGGCCAATAAGGTGTGACTTAAATGCCATTTTCTTGGAGGTACAATTTAAACTCCTTTGACAAAAACGGCGTACCGTTGTCGTCACTATCATCTCTGGAATGCCATGACTTGCGAACGAGTGTCTCAAGCACTTGATTATATTACCAGCAGTGGGGCTCCGGAGGATGTCAACATTCACCCATCTCGAGTAGTAGTTGGTCAGCACTAGTAAATGATCTCCTGAGGGAAATGGTCCTTGTGATTGGAACATCCTGTGAATTACAACTGTTAAGTTGACATGCATGACACAATCTGACCAATTCTTCTGCTTCTCAGTCAATACCGGGCCACCACACTTTAGTTCTCAGTCTCTGTTTAGTTTTGACTATACCTTGATGAGCTTTGTGTGCCAGCATCAGCGTTCTGCATCTCGCTGCCTGGGGAATAACAATCCGAGTCCCCCCCAGCACAATTTTTCCTACATTGGTAAGTTCATTTTCAACAGCCTTATAAGCAGCCTCACATTTACTCCAGTCACCCGTTCTGACACACCTCATCAAAGCGGTCAAAGTGAGGTCTTCTGCTGAAAGATCTTCCATTTGCCGTGGAAATAATGCACATGGAACTGCACAAAGTAGACATGATTCTCCATGGTACCTTTCTGTACTGTACTGGCGAGTTGACTGTGAGACGTGATAATGAATCTGCTGCGTTCTCTGTACCTGGCTTGTACACACCTTTGAAGCGATATGGCTGTAGACGTAAAGCCCATCTTTCGATTTGTGCTGGAGGTTTGGATTTTGGTGAGTAGATGGTCTCAAGAGGCTTATGATCTGTGACCATTACAAAATCTGTTCCATAGAGAAATACATGACATTTCTCACAAGCCCACACAATGGTGAGATCTTCTCTCTCCGTCTAAGAATAGCGACGTTCCACATCAGACAAGGCTCTGCTGGCGTAATAAACTGGCTTATGTGATCCATCGTTTTGTTTATGGCTCAATTTTGCCCCTAGTCCAACGGGACTAGCATCCACAATCACATGTGTCTCAGGATCTTGTTTGAAATATGCAATGACATGTGAACTTACCAGCTGTCTTTTTAACCCAACAAATGCTGTTTCCTGGTCGGACTTTGAAGCCCATTTGCAGGATTGTCTTGTGAGCCTTCTCAGTGGTTCTGCTGTCGTCGCCAAATTGGGAATGAACCTGCCACAATAGTTGACGAGTCCCAAGAAACTTCTGACTTCTGTCGCATTTGTTGGACGACGTGTGTTTTCCACTGCTTTGATTTTGGATTGAGCCGCTCCAATGCAATTTTTGGACAGCACGTGGCCCATGAATTTAAGTTGTGACATTCTAAATTGGCACTTTTTCTTGTTAACCATCTTAGAAAACTTGGAAAATACTGTGGCTCCATTCATGTTCTCCAGTATTTCATCTTTGACAGGAATGGGGTGACTTTCTCTCACTATGGCTTCTCTAAACTCTAACTCTAAAACCAAGTCTTGACCCTCAAAAAGAGGTCTAAACTTGTGGGGCACAGCAAAATGGCCCCACATGGACGGGTGGGCCCCACAACTCTGTGAAATCCCAGAATGTTGGCCCCACAAGACCACACACACGCACACACACACACACACACACACACACACACACACACACACACACACACACACACACGCACACACACACGCACACACACACACACACACACACGTCTGGTCTGCTCGGTGGTGTTAATATAAGACGAAAACACTACAAATGGCGATGAGGATTTAATTTAAAGTGAGTATGAGTGACCGGAAAGACCCGTTGTCATTGAGGAATTGTTACAAGCAGTAACCTCTCGTGCATCCTGACAAAGCGGAGGAGAAGAGGCGATAACGACGACGAGTAAGAATGGCGCTCAGTCTACCAGCGGTTGCTCCCTTCGATGTGCTGTGCGACTCAACCAGTGTCGGAGTTCGATGGCAGGAGTAGATAAGTAGTTTTAAATTTTACTTAACCACGTCGGGAGTCCGTGATGCTGCGCAGAAGAGAGCATTACTGCTACATTTGGCAGGAGCCGAAGTGCAGGACATTTTCTTCACGCTCGAGAACACGGGAGATTAAGCTGATTATGAAGGAGCAGTAACCAAATTAAATGAATATTTTGCGCTTCAGAAAAAAACCCCTATGAGAGGCATGTGTTTAGACAAGCAGAACAAACACAAGGAGAGTCAAGGGACAGTTTTCTGAGCAGATTAAAGAAACTTGCATTGACGTGCGAATTTGGGGATAATAAAGAGGATTTTATTCGTGACCAAGTGATTGATAAATGTACGTCAAACATATTATGTCGAAGATTGCTGCCCAGATTCAGTGCAAGTTAGGAACAAGCAACCCATGATACCCTCAACATGACATGTTTTAGTTGTGGCCATGAAGGACATAGAGGTCGTGAATGTACAGTGGCCAAAGATAAAAAGTGTAATAATTGGGGCAAAGAAGGACACTTTGCTAAAATGTGTAGAATGAAGAAAACAAACTCGAGTTGCAACTACATCCGAAGACCTTAATGACAGTGACACTGAGCATGTGTTTACAGTCACAGGAAGTGCTGAGGATGCAACACTAACAGTGCTAATAAATGATGAGCCAGTTGAAATGTTGATAGACTCGGGGGCTATGTGCAATTTTGTGACTGTTGCCAAGTTTGATGAGTTAAAATCCAAATTTGATCTAAATTTAAGGCGGCCAGAGAAAGAAGTCTATCCATTTGACTCGCAAACACCACTCCAAGTAAAAGGGATTCTCAGTGCTAATTTGAAAGCAACCAAAGGATCAGAAATTGTCACTGCGAAAATATAAGTGATCAAAGAAGCACATATTTGTGTACTGGGGCGAAAAACTGCTGTAAAGCTAGGACTTCTGCACATAGGTCCAATGGAACATGTGAACACCGTCCAACATAACGACACTGGAGTGTTCACCGCAGAAATAGAGGAAAAATAAAAAGACTGTGTTCAAGGCTTAGGAAAACACAAAGACCTCCAGGTACATGTAGATACCAGTGTAAAGCCAGTGCCACAGTCTGTACGCAGGTTGCCATTCAGTGTGAGAAAACAAGTAGAAGAGAAACTCAAGGAACTTGAAGAAATGGATTTAATTGAAAAAGTGAGTGGACCAATGCCATGGGTTTCACCATTAGTTGTAGTGCATCGTGGCAGCAAAGAACCAAGACTGTGTGGACATGCGCAGAGCAAATGAAGCCATCGTGAGAAAAGGATAAGGATTAGGGGTAGGCAATCATTTTTTATGGTTGGGGTTAGGAGAAGGGGCATTATGTTAATGAGATGGCCCCACAAAGATAGTAAAACAAACCTGTGTGTGTTTGTGTGTGTGTGTGTGGTCTTGTGGGGCCAACATTCTGGGATTTCACAGAGTTGAGGGGCACACTCGTCCATGTGGAGCCATTTTGCTGTGCCCCACAAGTTTAGACCTCTTTTTGTTTTTGGTCAATTAAATTACCTTTTTGAACACAAACCTGCAGCACCTCTCTGCTACCCTGTGTGTGGTCCTCAACCCCCAGCCAAACCTGACAGCATGCAACCAATTCTGACTAGTACTGAATTTCAGTATATAGATATCTAATTTACAACTAGGTTTTTATTTTTGGGCTGCCCCTCTAACTCCTGGGATGAGATATCATGATAAGCAGGAGTATTGGGGGTTGGACAATAATGACATAGACTGTCCACTTTTCACTTTTTGAAGGGTCAGGGTTAGGGTTGTGAAGTAAAAAATGTTCTGAACAGTAATATGTTCTTTGTAGCAAAGCTACTGCTTGCAAAGCAAAGCAGGCACATATTACAACCCAAAAAAACGGGTTTATTATGGGACTGCTGCGTAGCAAAGCAGTAGTGGAGCTACTGCTTGCGAAGCAAAGCAGGCACATATTACTATCCTAGAAAATCGGGTTTAATATATTATTTTTCACGGATTTTACCGTAGAATGCACCGGCACAAATGAGGTATCAAACGATGCGGCTCGATCTGACTCGCTGCGGCATTACTTTTCTCGGAATTCCGAGTTACCATGGCGACGCAATTCCCCCAAACCCCTGAAAAAAAGTCCCATTGAAATGAATGGAAAACGGAAAAACAAAATCAAGCACCTTTTTCCAAGCCACGCTACGCGCGCATACGTTAACCAACCAATATCATTTTAGCTAATTGTGTTGCAATTTTTCCCATCTTTAGCTCAGTGTTAAAGAAAAATGTAAGGACTGTAAGCTCTCCCTCCTGTGCGGGTTCAAAGAGAGTGAGCGAAATGGAGAAAACAGCCTTTTAACATTGGTGTGTATTGCATCTGCTAGAGTGGAGCAATCAACGTTGGAGTGAAGAAAAAAAATTATTTAGGAAAAGCTCACTTCAACTCGTCACTGTGGCCACAATCTTTGCTCACTAAACATCAAATTCGCACATTTTTTTTTCACAAGGGTCTTCTTTGAGACAAACCCACTTTTGTTTGGCAAAGGTGTCATTTAGTATCTTTTATTTTATTTTAAGTGAGGAGAAGTCACACCTTTTCGCCCATAACACCCCATGTTATTTTGGTCACCTTTTTTTATTCATTTTTTAAAAATCACAAGTTTTCAACCTGCTCTAATTTAGTCATTTTTCATCCGATTAAAAAATTAGAACATGCTCCCGTTCCCCAAACCCTTGCCGTTCTAACGAGCCATTTCGGGAATCTTCGGAATTGTGTTAAATCGTGAGAGTCTTTTGTTCGAGGTGTGCGCTTTCTCATACATTTCAGTTTAATGTGTGTGCGTGATGTGTCCAACATGTTAAACTCAAATGTGTGTGTGTGAATGTGCATGTTTCTTTAAGCGACAGTAAGGAACTTTTACTTTATGTTGATTTCTTCACCAATTCCAACTGTTCCAATTTCAAACGCCCAGGATTCTCGCCACTCCGCTCGCCCAGGGCGGCGGCAATCTTGGCCAATTGATTAGGTATGCCCAGGATTCTCGCCACTCTGCTCGCCCAGGGCGGTGGCCATCTTGGCCAATTGATTAGGTACGCCCAGAATTCTCGCCACTCTGCCCACCCAGGGCGGAGGCCATCTTAGCCATTTGACTTCTACTAAAATTTCTACAACTACTACAAATCCTACTACAAGTATGAGGTACCCAGGATTTTGGCCAATTGAATAGGTACGCCCAGGATTCACGTCACTCCGCCCACCCAGGGCGGTGGCCATCTTGGCCAATTGATTAGGTACACCCAGGATTCTCGCCCCCTTGCACACCCAGGGCGGACGCCATCTTAGCCATTTGACTACTACTAAAATTACTACAACTACAAGTACTACAAATACTACTACTTCTACAAGTATGAGTACTTCTACTACTACTACTACTACAAATACTACTGCTTCTACTACAAGTACTACTACTACTACTACTAACTACTACTACTACTACTACTACTATTGTTAAAAGTACTACATGCGTTTTTTCACCTTGCAAGAGTCAGCAGTTCCATTCAAAATTTCCGCAGAAATTTTTCTAGTTTCAATACTGTATTCTGAGTACCATTACGTTTGTGGAATATGAATTAAGCAACAAAATCCATGCATTGTTCATCCTCTATCTCGGCGGGCAGCCATTTTGATACTTGCTGTCAGCTGAAAATGACATCCGTTGCTCAGGGCTCATATTGCTAACGTCACATGACCAAACCCAGAAAACAGGTGAGCCTGTCATCTTGGGCATTCTTACGGCATTTTCAGTTGACAAGTGGCAAAATGCCTCCAACCGCAAGATGGAAAAGATCGGGTGGATATTTCTGCATTATTAATTTTCCACAAATACAATAACAATCAGACTGTTTTGTTTAGTCTAGTGGGGGTAGAATACTTTATTGTTGAGAGAATGTTTGACTTGACTTCCCTGTAAAACGCGGTTAACTTAATCAATTGAAATCCTTTACATGCTTCCCCTAACATACATGTACATAAATGAATGTACTGTATGCGTTTTTATGCTTGCTTTTCTTTTTAGATGGGCACTTTCTTGTTTGGTTTGACTGAGTAGTGAATTAACTGTACCTAATCTCGTTTTGCCAGGTCATTCATTGTGTGGAGGATCCCTGACAGTCTGACAGTGCCTTCTATATTCTTCTTGAAGCGGACACATGCATTTCCAGATCAGAACAAGTACTGAATGATGCCTAACCTTAACCAGGCAGGAGAATGGCAGGCAACGTGAAGGCTTCAGATGGCTGCCTTGCTTATTGTAATTAATGAATTTACATCAAATGTGCTCTTTGCAGAGAAGCCTGACTGCCCTGTCAGTGTTCATTACACAGCAAGTCAGTGTCTTCCACTCCAGTGATAGTTTAAGATCAATATTACTGGGAGGGCTGGCCTGTGGCCAGCGGATTTGTCAGAGAGGCACTGTCTTAAATGCGTGCACGTGCACACACACACACACACACACACACACACACGCACACACACACGCACACACACACACACACACGCACGCACGCACACGCACACACACACATACACACACAGGTTTGTTTTACTATCTTTGTGGGGCCATATCATTGACATAATGCAATTCCTAGCCCCTTCCCCTAACCATCAAAAATGATTGCCTATCCCTAATCCTTACCCTAACCTCAACCATAACCCAATTCGAACCTAAACTCTAAAACAAAGTCACACACAGACACACACACGTTTGTTTTACTATCTTTGTGGGGCCATCTCATTGGAATAATGCATTTCCTAGCCCCTTCCCCTAACCCCAACCATCAGAAATGATTGCCTACACCTATTCCTTACCCTAACCTCAACCTAACCCAATTCAAATGTCTGAATTCGCCCACCCGTACATGTGGGGCCATTTTGCTGGGCCCCACAACTCTGTGAAATCCAGATATATTGGCCCCACCATGTAATAAAACGCGGCAATCGGAAACTACACTGTCAACATTTTTTTCGAGAGAAACAAACATTTGACAGTTTGAGTCTCTCTTGTTGTGACTATATGTGTCCTGCAATTGGCTGGCTACCAGTTTAGGGTGTACCCCGCCGCTATTGTATTTTTTAACCTTGGTTGACTTCTTTTGTTTTGTGTAATTCATAAACTCCCTTTCTGTTGTCCCCTTCCTGTTTTGAAGGTCGTGGTCATAGTTCCCACTCCCTATTCTTTAGTTTCTTCATCAACGCGTGTGTGTGTGTGTGTTGTTGTAACGTGTGACTAGGGTGACCTTATCTATTTTGTGTGAAAGCCCTCTCAAATGGTTATCGCCCCAGCTCCTGGTGAGCTTCAGCAGTGACACTGTTCCTCTTTTTCTTAAATCCTTGCATGGGATCCTTGTTTTACTTGATATATGATAAGGTGATTTTTATTTTTATTGTAACCATGTCTCCTGCCTCATTGGTGAATCAAACATGAGCGCCTTATTGGTACTGTGAAACCCTAGTATTTCCTTGGGCGAAATTCCGAAGGTGGCTTTCTTTTGTACATACTGCCATATTCTACCATTACAAACACAATTAACTCCGCCCCACTCAATGCCAGATTTTAAATCTTTACGATACTGCACAGAATACACATATTGTGACGTATTTGTTATGCATTGTATCCAAATTTCTACCCTGTTACTGATGCAGTGCAAATGGTTGACCATCAACAAAATACAGTTTAAAATAGAGTAACTTAAGGACTACGTGTGACTTGCAGAGTTAGCAGTTCTTTTCAAGAGATCCCGGCTTTGGGCTTTACGCCTAATTCACACTGACTGCGAAACGGCCATGGTGCGTTTTCCGTACGGCCGCCGCACGGACTGCAATTCACACAGCGTGCGTTGCTTAAATTGTCCGTGTCTGCAAATCTGCACCCACCAGAGCACAAGATCACGGGGGCTCATGCTGGAGAGTTGAGTTCATACGATAACAACCATGTATATAGAGTCCTATTTGTAAACAATAGCCACACTTGCCTGTTGTCACATCAATATGCTTTTGGACATTATTTATGTGACTTCTACCATGGCTGTTCTACATTTTGTGTTATTTTGTGTAAATAGTGTTATTTTGTCATGTTTAATTTAATCTGAGCCCGTTTTTTTGTCTTAAATGTCAGACTCATTTCATACTATGTAGTTAGCTACCTTCCCTCCCCCCCAAAAATGCGTTTGCAAATGGTTTTATTTTTAAATATACCGGATCCAACTTGATGCCAACGCTCGACTTCCTGTCCGGCTCGTGTCATTTCCTCAGCTTCATTAAATTCCGCAAACGTTCCGCATGCGGCGTCCGGAAAAAATAGAACACTTGCGGAAACCTTCCGCAGCGCTGCATCCCTTCTACACCGCATACGCACCGCACTGCAGCTGGTATGAATTGACACGCAGACTTGAATGCTTTCTATTCCTTGCGGCGGCCGTACGGAAAACGTATCACAGTCTGTGTGAATTGGGCGTTAGCATCCCTTTGGACTTTGCAGTGAGTAACTATCAGTAGTTTCCAGTCGAAAGTGCTCATTGGTCATAGAGCCTTGTCGAGATGAGTAGGTACCTTGCACTGTTCAGGTTGGTATGATATTCATATCCCCACGTAAAGTTTAAAGGATACATTACTTTCTGTTAGATTTTGTATATTTGTGCACACCTGCATTATGACTGCAACAAACTAAATGCATACTGTACATACATATTGATTCCATCTCATTATAACGGAATTAGATGTCATTGATGATACATTTTGAGAGGCTTTCAGGGGATCATGTTAAAGATAATCTATGACCTGAAATTTAATGTAATGATATCATCACAAAAAAATGTTTGGCACATGACAAAACAAGTTTGAATCTGCATGTATGGTACTGAAAAAGCTAATTGGATTTGGATAATTGTCTTCAACAAGAAAAGTGAAGGAAAACATTTAGGTTGTTGTAATATCAATAAAGGACCAGCGAGTCGGAGATGACAGATGGAATCAGCAAACAAGGGTGTGACACTCCAGCATAGTGAAAAATAGAGCTTAGAGTACTGTTTTGTGTCCAGACAGCGGGGCTAAATCCGACTCGAGCTGCATGCTGTTACCGTAATTAGCGTTCCAGCTGGCAGGGTGGGCAGAGAGAGCAGCCAGACCACGGCAGCCTGCTGCATAGATCTTAGAGTTGGGGGTGTTTCTTTTTATTTGGCAACAAGACACATTATGTTCTATGTTGTGTATTGATTGCTGACGTCTGTTGACGATGTTCCCTGGATAATCTGTGTGATGACGTAAGGTTGTTGTCATAAATTGAACAGCAATACAGGTGCAATGGCTGTGTCTTTATTCTTTGTTATAAACTTATAGACAAGTAGCCTATATAGCGAACAGGCCAATTATTAAATATTATCTTTGGCAAAAAGTCCAACGATACAGAGTTTTTTTTACAAGTGCGATGCAACGTCGTGGCTATCCTTTTGGTGGTGCAAGCTAACAGCCAAACCTAGACACCTCTGTGCGGGCGATAGATGGAGAATTCTCTATGGTAGAAAGAGAAGGTTACCGCAGAACTATTTGCTGAAGGAATACCATCTGGTATGGCTGCTCTAGTTGTACATTTGGAACCATTTAATTTGCATGTAGAACAATGGTCTTCATACACCGAAAGATTTGAGTAATTTATCTTTGCTAACAAGATTGAATGAGACGTCGTACCAATGTTTTAAGTATTATGGGAGGAAAAAGATTCAACCTACTGCATAGTCTTGTTCAACCTGACAAGCCAGGAGACTGAAAATTGTGGCTGCATTAAAGAGTCACGATGCACCAAAGCTACTGGTCATTGTAGATGGGTTCAAGTTACATGAAAGGAATCAGACTCTTCCATTGTATGTTGTTTCAGGGAATCTTCCAGCTTTGATGGGTCACCAGTGGCTAAATAAGATCAAATCGTGTGCGCACGATAAACGTCACCACACTTAATTAATAGTCATGACACTAGCGACTGATGCTAGGGGGGGGGTGGGGGGGTCAAACTCGGCGGGTCAATCATGCTAGACGCATGTAAACAGTCTACGAGCGAGATGTCTACTGAGCTAAACCTACTAATTCTGTTCAAGAATGATGTCACTGGTGCCAAATTCACTAGTATAGATATTGAAGATACTAATGTTCAATTGAAGAGATGGCTTGAGTGAAGAGGGCTGAAAAAGACGAGAAAAAGAGCCGACCTGATCCAGAAGTAAATATTTTCTTTTTTCTTCTTCAAAACATCGTCCTATGCAACTGACACTGACATTCTCCAGTTTCAACTACCTATCCTTTACCACCATATTTATACCCTGTCATATCTGGTTGTCTTGCGTCTTTGACAGTTGTTGGGGGTAAATTGTTATTGCTTTTTGTGTGTGTGTAGCGATTGGGAATTCTATTTGGGCACAACCAACAACTCTTGCTATATTAACAAACCACAATTCTTTCAATTATTTGATCCTTTCCACTTGCTAAGGCAGTTTCTATGGTCCGAACAACAGTGGCAAAGGCAGCCATAGCATTTTTCCTCATCAGTCTTTATTGTCATCCGGCAGTCGGGGTAAGGGCCAAACTAACAAACAAAACAAAAAATCGCTTACCTTTTCGGAACAGGCGGTAGCATGGCCCTCAACAAAATTATTTCTACATATGAAGGTGAAAGACTTCACTTTGCTGCCATTAAACTGGTCTTTTGGTCGTCCGCACAAGTTGAGCCCCGTTCACATTTATCACTCTGACTTTTTAGCTTCGGCAAATCATACGTGGATGGTCATAATGTGTAGTCATTTCTGCAAGTTCCATAAAAGCAGTATTTACTCAGCATGTTTTCCCCTCAGATAAACAAAATCAAAAACAAGCAGTACTAGCATGGGTCGTTTGTGAGCCTGCTTCTATGTTCAGCCCTTTCCGGTTCACGCTGCTGACATCATGCGGCCTTACAGTCTAAAAATATCAGTCGTTTGGCACCCTATTGAATTGGCAACAAGTACTCATGATTAGGGAGGGTGAAACGAACCCCTTACAAGAGACCTTAAAAAAAAAGTTTTGGTTGGTGAACTTGGTAGCATGAAAGACATTACTGTTACACTGAATAGTAAACTACGGAACCCCGCAAGCTGTCTAAAAGCTCGGCCGTCCCACATGCTAACAAACCGAACATCGAAGTAGAGTTTGACTGTTGACGAGTGGAGTCCTAAAACCTGTAAGCACAAGTGAGTGGGCTGTCACTGTCAATCCAGATCTGGCAACTGAAAAGTTAAATCTCACGGTTGATCGTTTCTCATGTCTGGCTAGAGGGATGGTTTTTAATATTGATTTATCTTGTTAACATTTTACTATTTCATTTTATATTTTACCTGTTTTGAATTTAGTTATAGTGGTATAGATATAGATATAACTATGTTAACTCAATATAGCTTGATGAGTAATGCTTTTGTCCTCTTTGTTATCTGTTCTCTTTTCCCAGAAATGAGAAAGTTAATAAGTTTATTTTATTTATCTAAGAAGTCTAGTTTCTGTTCGTTAGAAATCCGGTTTTTGAAAGTTCAAGGACGAGCTAGCATACTGGGAAAAAGTAATCAGATTTTTGTACTTGAAGGGAGGGGAGAGGCGTTTTCCTGGGAATCACTGTTTTTTCTAATAAAAGTCCCGTGCCTGAGAGAGACGACACACATTTGGACAGAAACACTCCTTGGTGAAATCCTTTGTGTCATCAGAAACTTTCTGATTAAAAAACCTTGCAAGGACCCTCTTCACGAGATCTCAACTCATCTAACCCTAATGTATTTGAACACGCAAAAGATTACAAAAACAGGTAATCTCACAAATGGTGACGCCCGACGAGCGACGTTTTACGAGTTGCGGCGTTCCCGGACGGATAGAATTACTGACGCCATATTAATTACGGTAAGTGGACATTAATCCACGTTAGAGGAATTCTGTCTGTTTGGAAGCGCTGCAGCTGGTTTTCGTCTTCTAAAATGACTAAATTGTATATGAGATCTGTGTGAACAGGTATTAGTAAAGTTTGAAGTCGTTTTGTTGGACGCGAAGTCCTTGATTTTGGATTTTACTACGATATTGAACTACACGTACGTGGTGACGACAGTCTGTGTTTACAGAAGTACCGTCACGTTGGTTATGCGCAGCTGAAGAAGTATTAAGAGAATTTTAAGAGGAACAGGTTGACGTAACGGCTTTATTATGCTATTACTAAGAAATCGATCGATCATGATATTTATTTTTTTGCCGCGAAAGCGATATTTCATGTTTGTCTGATGTAAAATTGTCTGATGTCATTTATTATTATTATTTATTTTATTTTATTTTTTACGGGGGCCGTAATGAGCTATATTGTTAAATAATTGAATTATGGTACTACAAGTGAGACGTCACTGAATTAATACATATTTATATGACTTTAATATAATAATAACTACGGAGGTTAATGATTATAAGTAATGGGGGCGCTTTTGACCGTGCCACCGAATAGTTTGACCTGATAGTACTTCCGGTTTATAGTCGGAACTTATTCTTGGATGAACGAGTTGAAAGCGCTTCCGGGGTTTGTAATCGGGCGTTGGCCGTCAAACAATGACGTGAAATGTATTTATTATTGAACGACTGGATGTAGATTTATTGTGGAAAAGGTTGGTTCTCGCCGATAAGATCTGTGGTTTGCTTGATGTCTTTGATGATAGCGGTTTAGTGCGAGAGATATATGTATTTTCTTTAAATAGAGGAAAAAGCCGGACGGAACTGTAAGAAAAGTGGATTAAATGATGATTAATGCTGAAATGTTGACTTTGGGTAGTTCTGTAAAGATCGCTCTGATAGCTGTAATAAAAATTAAGTAAATAAATAGCGTTCTATTTTTTCTCGCTTTGAAAAAAAAAAAACCTGTAGACGACGAATTTATGGAATAAAACCGTTTGGTAAAGGCTGAACGGGAAGAATTGTTTAGACAACAAGAATGTGATATGACTAATGAACCTTCTAATGTATTGGCGAACAGCTATTAAATTGAAGATATTTAGAGGAAGCTGGCTTATCTGATATGTGTGCTTTTATGGGGTGAAGTCATGACGTAACTATATGTGTGTGCGTGTGTGTGTGAATTGAAGGGAATATTCTTTGTCATAAAGAGACTACGGTAAATTGTGTGATTGTTGCGCTTGTATGTGCCTTCATTAGGTTGAGAAGTTGAGGAACAATTGTTGAATATAATAGAGAGTGGATGAGAGATGTGTGTATGGATATTTGTATTTTTTCTCCTTAGTGTTTTCGGCTGTATGTTTGCCGATGTCTATTGATGGTGTTCTAATGCTGTTTGTTATAAAAATAAAAAAGAATACGGAGGAGGGGAGAGTTTGTTGAGGACAAGAATTTGTTCATTGTCTCCGGATGTGTGTGAGAGATAGGAATGTTCCTTGGTGCCATGTTAGGCGGTTATCTTGGAGGAGACTTGTGGTATTTTGTGTTAGGCACCCCGCTGATTAATATTGAAACAAAAAAAAGTGTATGCGTGCAGTACTTATCTGATGTAATTCTGATGGTGCCAATTGGCTTTAAGTAGTATAGAGTGCTGTTAGGAAACGGATGCTAGAGGCAAGTGACATCCGTATTTTTATTTATTTTTTTAAATATAATTAGGTCCACTTTTATAGTTGAATGAGAATAAATACATGTTTTTTAAAAAAACTCTTTTTGTTATTGTTTATTTATTTTTCCTTTTTCCTCCCTGATAATTTGGCTCGTAGGCGAGAAGATTATTTAACCTTTGTTTTCCCTCTCTGAGTTTCTTTCCAGAATCTGCTGTCAGCCATTTTGAGGGGCATTCCCGAGACTTAAGTACAGTGCTTGGAAAGAACTTCCCCATGCTGACGTTGACCGGTGGTTGTCACATCTTAAACATAATTTGAGGTGACATGTAATAAAAAATAATCTAAGGTCAACAAATATGAAAGTACAAAAACACTACTTGCTATGGATTGTTCCCAATCCCGGAAATTGTCATATCTGACTTGATGTTTGCTCCAAAAGCTGACAAGGAGGCTGCGGCCTTCATTGACCGTGCTCTTGTGGAATATTTATTGAAAACTGGACACTTTCCAAATGACTCTGTACTATATTCGTAAGTTTTTAGAGCAACCTGTCCTATCTCATCTTAAAGATCATTTGAGAAGGTATGCAAAAGATATCGAATTAAAAACTGTACAACATAAGAATACTGAATTACAATTAGCAATTATGTAATTGCAAACTGAAAAAAAAAAGAGGAGGATTTTGTTCTTCCGCCTTCTACTGATATGTCATCACCTAATAATGTTGGGGCAGATTTTATTATCTTTCAGTCAGTGCCGTTCATTGATCGAGATCACTGTTTCAACTGTGCCCGTTCTGGAAACTGGGCCAATACTTGCCGACAGCACTCGCGTGTCGTGAGCGGCAGAGGCACACGACAACAAAGAGGGGACGTAGCTCACGTGGCTCTTCAACACGCACGATGACATCACAACAACAACAATATCCTGTGCCAAATCAGCAGTTCCTGCCGCCACCTGGTGGACAGTTTCCGCAATGACTGCAACCTGAATTCAGATGACTGTAGGCAGAACTTCCTTATCATTTATGGTAGATACTGGAGTTCGTCACTCTACCATTATGACATTGCCACCTGACTGTACGCTCACCGCGAATGGCATTTCCCTGGTTGGATTCAAGGGAGAACAAACTAATCTGAATTTGACAGCAATGCTTCACACATACTTTTTCACATGCGTTTGTGTACGCACCGAACTGTAAAAACTGCCCCATTGATCCAGTGTGGGTCGGACGGACTCACGCTTCAGTTCCCAGATGGACATACTTACTACTGCGCTGGTGCCTCTGCCTCCAACGTCTTCCCCAGTTGCCAGTGGTACCTCAACACGCCATGACATGCACCACTGCGGACATCTACTGGGCAAAGATTGACCCTGATTCCTCCGGCTGGAGGGATGCTGAGGATTTTTGGACAAAATGGTCTCCTTGGGTTCGTAATCTCCGATCATATGATGCGGTATCTGACTGTGTACACTGCACTCTATTTTATGACAGGTGTAGGTGATAAGATATACATTAAAGCATTCAGTTGCTGACAACGCCTGGGAGTTGCGTGTTGGTGATCTGTTCGCAGCACACGGCGAAACATTTGGGTCCATTTGTCCTGGCCTGCACAAAAGCAACTGATTGGCAACACTCTATACACACAGATTTATTATATTCCAAAACTCTTGATGCCTATTGGATTAAATCTGATTTGTTTGCTTCCATGTCTGTTTTAGAACAATCAGCTTTTGGACCGACATCATCAAAGGGAGACATCTGACAGCAAGCTTGCTGATGACATGTTAAAAACCTTGCCTGCTGCACTGTGGTCTATTGACCTGACTGATGTGGGCCTGTCTAAAGTTGCTCTAGTAACTTTTGAATTAAAACAATATTATGCCGCAATATTAATGACAAATGAAGGGCGACTTGATATCTCAGTAATAATTGATGGTTGGCTGAAAACGGGGGTTCTTTGTAAAATTGATAGGTCTAGCTACAATATTTCTATTTTCCTAGTAGAATAGAAAATACTGGTAAATTTCGTATGGTGTATGATCTTAGAGATATTAACTTTTTAACATTTAATAAAATATATACACTTGGTAATTTATATGCCCCTAATAATGATGATCCGGCCTTTTTCCATGAATTTTTCTCTCAGGTGTTTGATTTAGCAGCGAACACTATTATTATTGGAGGAGACTTTAACACAGTCTTAAATCCATTAATTGACCGTTCTAATAATACAACATGTAGGCGATTACAATCTACTAAAGTAATAGGGGAATATATGGATGACTTTGGCCTCGTCAACAGCTGGAGACTTAAAAACCCAAATAAGAAGGAATTTACCTTCTTTTCCGCTGTGCACCGGTCTTTTTCAAGAATTGATTATTTTCTTACAAATAACTCTATTGCTGATAAAACTGTTACAAAAATACATCCTATTATTATTAGCGACCATGCACCAGTCTCCCTTTCCCTACAAGTTGATTATACCTTTAAACCACCACAGACATGGCGGTTTAACATCTCACTGCTAAACGACGCAGAGTTTGACAAAATTATAAGAAAAGAATGGGCAGACTTTTTGGAAATAAATGACTCTCCAGACCTATCGCCATCTCTTCTCTGAGAAACTGGGAAAGCAGTAATTAGAGGTAAAATTATATCATATTCATCTTATAAAAAGAAACAGGATCAAAAATCAGAAAAAGACTTGGAAGATAAAATTAAACAACTGACGGATGAGTACGCATTAAACCCAAATAACCAAATATGGACTGACTTACAAAATACAAAAATACAGTTAGACGATATGCTAACTAAAAAGACAGAATTTATAATACAACAATTGAGATATAACAACTTTGAATATAATAACAAATCAGGTAAATTTCTTGCAAACCAACTTCAACGCAATCGGGAAAAGTCTCTTATAACGGCTATTAAAGGGACAACTGGTGAATGCACACAATCACCAGAAGAAATTAATCAAATTTTTTATAACTATTATCGTAACCTATACTTAGAAACTAACAAGCCTAACCCTGAGCATATTGAGGCATTCCTCAGTAGCTTAAATATACCTCAGTTAACTACTGAATATAAAGACATGTTAGATGCGCCACTTACTATAAACGAGTTGTACAGTGCTCTAGATAGTATGCCTAATGGCAAAGCACCTGGCCCGGATGGTTATCCGGCTATATTTTTTAAGCACTTCTGGTTAATGCTTGCTCCACTATTCTTAAGAGTAGTAACAGAAATTATAACTAAGGGTTACATATATGCCCACACATGAATACAGCAGCAATTAAACTTTTATTAAAGCCAGAAAAAGACCCCACCCTTCCATCAAGTTACCGTCCGATTTCACTAATTAACACTGATATTAAAATTATCACTAAGGCTTTCACATCTAGACTAGAAACAGTAATCTCGACAATTATTCATAGCGACCAAACAGGCTTTATTAAAGATCGGCACTCTACTAATAATATTAGGAGACTCTTTAACCTTATTAGCATGTCACAGCGGCATGATAAAAAGGCAGTTATTATATCATTGGATGCAGAAAAAGCTTTCGACAAAGTTAACTGGTCCTTCCTCTTTGCTGTTTTAAATAAATTTGGCTTTGGGAAATCATTTATCCACTGGGTATCAGTATTATATGATTCTCCAAAAGCTACAGTTACTACTAATGGGATTATATCTCAGAGCTTTACTTTACAGAGAGGCACAAGACAGGGATGCCCACTATCCCCTTTATTATTTGCAATATTTATTGAGCCACTTGCATTAGCCATACGCCAGGAAAGAAGGATTCAAGGAATTCACTCTGGGGTAACAGAACATAAAATTAATCTATATGCCGATGACATCTTACTTTATTTAGAAAAGCCGGCTACTTCGCTAGGGGAAGTATTTAACTTAATAACTAAATTCTCACAGTTATCAGATTATTCTATTAACTGGACAAAATCAACACTTCTACCTATTACAGAAAATTCATGGAACCCTGCAAGCCAGGACCCACACTACTCATTTCCTATAGGTAATTTAAAATACTTAGGCATAAAAATCTCACCTAAATTAACTGATTTAATTCATTTAAACTTTTCTCCACTTCTGGATAACATTTATAGTGACTTGGAATGGGCGCTGGAATAATCTTCCTATTTCTCTAATAGGACGAATAGCCACCATTAACTCTTTCACTGCCAGACGTTTTCAGAAACGGGTTGTCCCCACTGCCAGCCGATTTAAGCATTTTGAGTGATCTTTCAAGGTCCACAGAAAATGTTGTGTTTGGACTATGGAAACACACATACTACCAAATGAAAGATTGGACTCTCACTTTCATCAGAAAAAAAAGTTTGTTTCTACCTTATTCTGTTCTTCAGTAATCAACAATAGAAAATGGTTACTTTCACCGAAATTCTCTGTTTTGAAACAAAAAACGGATAAAAAGTGCTTTTTGTGAAACAATGTTATTTCATGCACTCTAGTGAATTGTACACTTCTTTTTGTCCATGAATGATGCCACAAACACCTAAATAGTGCTTTACTTCTGTAAAACGCTTTCACCAACAATGAAAAAGTGTTTTTTGATTGCAAAATACGTTTATTTCCATTCAACAGTGTAACAATTTGACAAAACAATTTCGCAAACTATTTACAAATGTGTGCAACTGTGGTACTACTTACAATTATGTGGATGTTTCAAATACAGTTTTTCCTTTTGTAACGCTCTCCTGCGTGCAAGGAGACGCCAGGACTCGCACAACAGTTTACTTTCACTTTCGCATTGGTCCGTTTTGCGTGCAAACGTTACACTTTCTTGACGGCCTTTTTTTCCGGGGAATAAAAAGCAAGTAGCAGACTGTACACACTTCCTCCGATGAATATGCATTGGACTCAGGGCACTCTCCGTCGTCCGATCGAACGTCCGCCTGTGCGTGCTCGGTTGCGCTCCGCGTTACGACACCGTCATAGCCGCCGCATCAGCGGTTCCAATTTCGCCGTCAAGCTCGGATTCACCTTCATCATCATCGATGATGATCATCATCGTCATCAATGTACTATTTTAGCGTTGGTCGATGCCTTTCGTCTTGTAAGTGTAGAGCTGCTTGCAAACGCTCGCCATTGCCCGTTCCCTCCATCTACTGTAGCTCCAGCTAACGTCTTCTACTGCCGCGTCAATACTTCCCAACCACGGAGTCACCACCCTCATCTTCATCATCGATGATGATCATCGTCGTCAACAATGTGCTCTTTCAGCGATGCTTTTGGTCTTTGAAAAAAACGGCTCGGGCGTGAGCTCCTCGCGACCGGCCGCCATTTTTCCTTTGTCTTCCATTCTCATCTCCTGCTCGACGCTCTAGCTCCGCCTCTACTGACGCCCACCTGATCTTGTCAAAAGAGAGTCATCGCTGCCCTCTAGGGGCCAAAAATAGTCATTAGGCACAACAGACCGGCTGGAAACTTTCACCACAGCTCCGGAAGCCTTGCCCGCACCCGTTTCAAAAAAATAAAATAAAAAAAATGGATGACGTCTTTAGACGTTTTAGTCATTGGCAGTGCTCCGTAGGTTTTTACTTGACGTCTATAAATGTCAATGGCAGTGAAAGAGTTAAAATGAAAGTTTTACCCAAAATAAACTATTTTTTCTCAATGATTCCGTTTAAACCTACGGCTAAATGGTTCCAGTTGTTGACTCAGCCGTTACAAAATTTTACTGGAATAAAAAAAAGCAAAGATTAGTCTATCTACTCTTCAGAAAAGTAAATCCAAAGGTGGTCTAGAGGCACCAAATTTTATGTACTACTATATAGCTAACCAGCTACAATATATCGTTCTATGGGCACAGCCCAACAGAGGCACTAACTGTTGGTTGGAACTAGAACAGAAGGATTGTAATAACCTCAGACTTCGCGATTTATTCTTTATTACAACATCGATTAAGCGTCATAATTGTTTTAAAAACCCAATGATTTCCGCCACCGTGACTGCCTGGGGGAAGGCACTAGAATTGACAAAAGCCCAAGTGGAGCCCTGTGGACTTTCTCCCCTATGGCATAACCCCGACTTTCAACTTAACAACCAACCGTTTCATTTAGCTGTGTGGGAGCAGAAAGGAATTACACATCTCCACCATCTCTTCTCAGATAATATGTTTATATCATATACTTCCTTGCTCCAAAAATACAATATAAAAAACGGAATTTTTTTACATTATCTACAAGTTAAAAATATGATAAAGAAAAAAATTCCAACACTTCGGGGTACGCTCCAACCGCCTGTTTTAGCTAAAGATATTAACACGCTTTCTCCGACAACAACAAAAAAACTTTCAAAAATATATGTTACTTTCATATACTGATAAAATGTCTTTACCCATCTCGAAATGGGAGACAGACTTGTCTATAGCACCGGAACCTGACTTTTGGATTCAAGTTTGTGAAAACGCATTTAAAATGACAAAACACACAAATTTACAACTTATCCAATACTCAAACACTTACAGACTCAAAGACTTACAAAACACTACAGACACTTATGTTCACGTATATAGAATTTTTTAACCTAATTCTGGCTACTTAATTCTGTCTGTTAGCGAGAGCCACTACATCGTGATAACTTACATTGATGTTTCTGCATTTGGCAATTTATTATTATATTATATTATTAGTATGGGATTTTTTTTAATGGGCTTTAGGTGAACTGATGAATACACACACGCTCGCATGCACGCACGCACACACACACGCACATACACATACTCACCCGCATACAAAAAAAAAATATATATATATATATATATATATATATGTGTGTATATATATATATATATATATGTATATATATTAAAAAAAAAACATTTATTAAATGTTTTTAATTTATTTGTTTTTTAAAAAAAAGGAGAGCAATGATGATGTCAAATCGAATGAACAATACTGAGCTCTCCTGAAAAAAGATATTAACTCTTTCACTGCCACTGACGTTAAAAGACGTCAAGTAAAAACCTACGGAGGGCTGCCAATTACGTTAAATGACGTCATCCAATTATTTTTTTTTTTTTTTGAAACGGGTAGAGGGAACCCTTCCGCATCTGTGGTGAAAGTTTCCAGCAAGTCTGTTGTGCCTAATGACTATTTTTGGCCCCTAGAGGGCAGCGATGACTCTCTTTTGACAAGATTGGGTAGGCGTCAGCAGAAGACGTGAGGCGGGGCTAGAGTGTTGAGGGGACATTGGCTGAAGAAGCCATAATGGCGACCGGTTTGCAAGCAGCTCACGGTCGAGCCGTTTTTTTCAAAGACGAAAAGCATCGACCAACGCTATAAAGAGCACATTGATGACGACGATGATCATCATCGATGATGATGATGGTGACTCCGAGGTTGACGGCAAAGTTGGAAGCGTTGATGCGGAGGCTATGACGACGTCATAAAATTTTGACGGGCGAGCGATGCCAACACCGGAAAACGCGGAGCACAACCGAGCACGCTCAGCGCGACGTTCAATCGGAGGATGAAGAGTGCCCCGAGTCCAATGCATATTCATCGGAGGAGTGTGTACAGTCTGCTACTTGCTGTTTCCCGGCAAAAAGGCCGTTTGCACGCGAAACGCACAAAGCGAAAGTGAAACTAATCTGTTGTGCGAGTCCTGCTGCGTCTCCTTGCACGCAGGGGAGCGTTATAAAAAGAAAAACTGTATTTGAAACATCCACATAATTGTTAGTACCACAGTTGCACACATTTGTAAATAGTTAGTGAAATTGTTTTGTCAAATTGTTACACTGTTGAATGGAAATAAACGTATTTTGCAAACTAAAAACACTTTTTCATTGTTGGTGAAAGCGTTTTACAGAAGTAAAGCACTATTTTGGTGTTTGTGGCATCATTCATGGACAAAAGAAGTGTACAATTCACTAGAGTGCATGAAATAACATCGTTTCACTAAAAGCTTGTTTTCTCCGCTTTTTGTTTCAAAACAGAGAATTTCGGTGAAAGTAACCATTTTCTATTGTTGATTACTGAAGAACGGAATAAGGTAGAAACAAACTTTTTTTTCTGATGAAAGATGAGCGTTCAATCTTTCATTTGGTAGTATGTGTGTAATTTAGCAGGCATGTGGCATTTACTCTTTCACTGCCACTGACGTTTAAAGACGTCAAGTAAAAATTTATGGAGCACTGCCAATGACGTCAAAAGACGTCATCCAATTTTTTATTTTTATTTTTTTGAAACGGGTGGGGTAAAGCCTCCTGCATGTCTGGTGAAAGTTTCAATTAGGTCTCTTGTGCCTAAGGACTATTTTTGGCCCCTAGAGGGCAGCGATGACTGTTTTTTGACAAGATCGGGTGGGCGTCAGTAGAGGCGGAGCTAGAGCGTCGAGCAGGAGATCAGAATGGAAAACAAAGGAAAAATGGCGACCGGTTTGCGAGGAGCTCACGCCCGAGCCGTTTTTTTCAAAGCCCAAAATCAGCGAGCAACCCTAAAAGAGCACATTGATGACAACGATGATCATCATCGATGATGATGATGATGATAATGACTCCGTGGAAGGAAAGCATTGACGCGGCATTAGAAGACGTGGGAGGGGGGAAGCTAGATGGCTAAGGAGGAAGTGCTGCCCGTTTGCAAAGCAGCTCTACACTTACAAGAGAAAGCCATCGACCAACGCTAAAGGAGCACATTGATGACGATGATGATCATCATCGATGATGATGAAGGTGAATCCGAGCTTGACGCCGAAATTGGAACCGCTGACGCGGCGGCTATGACGGCGTCATAAACGCGGAGCACAATCGAGCACGCACAGGCGGACGTTTGATCGTGTTATGCCTCATATATGATATGCTTATTTCACTGAAAAATATTTTAATGAATCAAATTGTTTTAATGCCATATGGCTGCTAAACTACCTCCTCTCCTGCTAAAGGAATGTTTACATTGTTGCTTGCTTCTGATTCTTATTTTTACTCTCCCCACCCAACCCTTGCTTAATGTTGCGCCAGCCGTTTGCGACGATGAAGATCCCGCTGGACTTTTTCTTTAAAATGTTTATTTTGGACTCTTTCGAGCCCAATTGATTGATTGTTAACATTTTACTATTTCATTTTATATTTTACCTGTTTTGAATTTAGTTATAGTGGTATAGATGTAGATATAACTATGTTAACTCAATATAGCTTGATGAGTAATGCTTTTTTCCTCTTTGTTATCTGTTCTCTTTTCCCAGAAATGAGAAAGTTAATAAGTTTATTTTATTTATCTAAGAAGTCTAGTTTCTGTCTGTTAGAAATCCGGGTTTTGAAAGTTCAAGGACGAGCTATCATACTGGGAGAAAGTAATCTGATTTTTGTACTTGAAGGGAGGGGAGAGGCGTTTTCCTGGGAATCACTGTTTTTTCTAATAAAAGTCCCGTGCCTGAGAGAGACGACACACATTTGGACAGAAACACTCCTTGGTGAAATTCCTTTGTGTCATCAGAAACTTTCTGATTAAAAAACCTTGCAAGTACCCTCTTCACGAGATCTCAACTCTGATTTATTTGAACACGCAAAAGATTACAAAAACAGGTAATCTAACAATCTCCATGCGGAAAGTTAGTCACAGGAGATGCTGATTATTGTGCCTCATGAAGGATTTTGTTGGTATTGGATGCTCCTCTTTGAAATTACCTCTGCTCCAGCACTGTTCCAAAGAGCGATAGATCCTGAGTGGCCCTCGTCCACTTTCACCCCAAAGAACCTCTTCAGCTAGCTTGTGATGTTTGGTCTTATTGGATAGGTGTTATCATGTTAAGTCATGCCATCTGGAGGGACTAAATGTCCTTATCTGTTGTATGACAGGAAATTCACACTACTGATTGACCCCTGACCTCTATCTTTGGTTCTCATATGGACATTCTAACGCTGGCAGCAAGTACTCATGATTAGGGATGTATGTGTATGTATATATGTAATCCCTAATATGTATGTATTCGGGATTAGTATGCAGCGATGGGCCCTGCTGTTCTCTGCTCACCAGTATATAATCAAGTATACAAAGTCGGACCAACATCAGAAGGCTGATGGACTCTCATTAGATGCATCTGCCTGACACAGTTAACCTTCGTTATTTAGCAATTAGCATGTTCCCACAAGCTACGACCTACATACAGTAAATATGTCAGTAATAAAAAAAAAGAAATGTCATTTAAAATGTAAAAAATCGATTTAAAAAATAGCATTAATTGTAGCCATTTTAGACCTGCTGTTCAACTGAAGGGATTTATGAATATAAATAAACAGCCTACTGTTCTGGACACGCAAAAGGTTGAAGAACATTTTTTGTTATGAAGACACCATGACTGTTTGCTTTTTTACGATGCAGCGATAGACAGTAATTACATCATGTGCATAGGGAGGATGGGGGTGGTCGGGGCGTTTTCTGCAGACATTTACCCCTGTTGTGCAGAGAGCCTCAACCACTGAAACTTTGAAATCACAATGAAATCAGTCTAGTTGAAACACTGATTGAATACCTCCATCCCTCCTCTCTAATGTGGAAACGCCAGGTGCTATGTGACCTGCTTGCTTTTGAATGATTGTTGATCCATTGTCGGCCATAAACAGTAAACTATGTTATGCACTTTCGGGAGGTGTGGGGGGAGCCAAATTGCAGAATTGTTTCTTGTACACAAAATGACTGCTCAACGGCTTCATAAGTGACTCAAACTGTAACTTTATGAGCGGTATTCTGATTAAATTTCTTGTATTGGATTCATTAAGAAGTTCTCGCGATAACTTCTGTATCCAACACAAAGTTAATTTCGCAATCAAAGTGTGACATTTTCAAAATGGACCTCAACTTCGCCGTGTCACACCTCTTTAGTGGTTGTGCACATATTTTCAGTTTACGCATGGTGGGTGTGTCATAAGCCGAAACAGAAGAATCACTGCGTATTTAAAGTGTGTAAGAAAGCCGTGTAAAGAATTGACTCAAGCGCAAATGGGAGTATATGCTCCTTGTGCTACGTTCACACCAATTGCGGGGGAAGCGTTTCAGGGCAGGGAGGATGCGTTTGGAGCGGAGGGTATATGCGATATGCCGAAAATCGCTCATTCAACATATTTATCTGTGTTAAAATTATTTAACTGGATTTATAACAGGTTTCAGGTGAATTAAAGAGCACAAACGTACACCCCATCTGCAGGGGACTTGAAGTTTGGCTCGCACACACAAACACGTAAGCACGCAAAAAGAAAAGAGAGAGAGCGATGATGATGACTCAGAAAGGCTTCCGAATGAATAATACTGAGCTCTCAGAAAAAATAAATAAATAAATAAAATAATTGAAGTTTATTGGCACTTCGCCTCGCGGCAGCCAATCGGCTACATGTATGGGCTACGTCACACACAGCATCCTGTCTGTTGTCACCCGGAGCGAAACAACACTGCCAGCCGGGACCAAATGGTTAGCAAGAAAGTAGCATACAGTATAGAGGACCAAAGATGCCTAAATAAAAAAAAAAGACTTAATCAATAAAAGTGAAATAAAAACGGATATCCATCCATTATCTACTGCTTATCGGGGTCGGGTTGTGGGGGCAGCAACTTTAGCAGGGTAGCCCAGACTTCCCAGATCCCAAGGTCGTTCCCAGGTCTGCCGAGAGACATAGTCTCTCGAGCGTGTTCTGGGTCATCCCCGGGGACTCCTGCCGGTGGGACATGCCCGGAACACCTCTCCAAGGAGGCGTCCAAGAGGCATCTGAACCAGATGCCAGAACCACCTCAACTTGTTCCTCTAAACGTGGAGCTCAACTCTCAGTCCCTCCCGGATGAGCGAGCTTCTCACCTTATCTCTAAGAGAGAGTGAGGGACCAGACAAAATATGGCTCAAAAAGTCCGGTGGCCGGGCCTGTACACATGGGGCCCAGCTGGGCACAGCCCAAAAAGGCAACTTGGGTCCCCTTTCCCATGGGCTAACCCGCTTTTGGAGGGGCCAAATGGGTAGGGTGCGTAATGGGCTGGGCAGGAGCCAAAGGTTGGGGCCTTGGGAATCCAACCCCCGGCTACTAAAGCTAGCTCTTGGGACATGGAATGTTACCTCTCTGGTGGGGAAGGAGTTCGGGCTGGTGTGCGAGGCAGAGGCGTTCCGATTAGGTATAGTCGAACTCGCCTCCACACACAGTTTGGGTTCTGGTACCAAACCTCTCGAGAGTGGTTGGACACTCTTTCACTCTGAAGTTGTCCACCGTGAGAGGCGCAGAGCAGGTGTGTACTTGTTGCGGCCCGACTTAGTGCCTGCACATTGGGGTTTACCCCGGTGGACGAGAGGGTAGCCTCCCTCCCCCCTGGCAGGGGACATTGACTCCAAGTGGACCATTTTTTCGTGCCTCCATTGTAGAGGCGCCCGATCGGAGCTGTGGCCATAAGGTGGTCAGTGCCTGTCATGGTGGCAATCCTTGAATCTATGAGCAAGTTAATATTTCTTTCTCTTAATAATTTGAAGTCTCTTATTAAAACAAAGATGCATTGCATGTGTTATATTCGAGAATATATTTCTGGTTAGTTTTTCCAATGGTTGAAATGTTTTTGTTGTTGTTGTCATATTGTAGTTTATGAATGTCTACTGAATATAATCAAGTAACTTGTTGAAGAAAAAAACAAAAATAAAGGGAAGCAATAATTTTTCTAAAACAAGCTGTGCTAAACGGCTAATATGGCCGTTTGAGGGATTAGGACGTAACAATAGTGTCTGCCTCTGCAAACATTCTCTGGATTGTGTATTCAGACTGTAGGTCCACTTTATGACACAAACTAGCTGTAGTATTCATATCCTGTGTTTCAAATGAAAACAAGAAAGAGCCAAAACCATGGTATGTACTCTTCCCAGACTTCTGCGTTACACCCCTAGTGATCACCATATTTCATACTGCAAGTGATGGCATCCCCTCCGTGAGTCATCACCTTATCGTGGTGGAGGGGTTTGCGTGTCCCAATGAGCCTGGGAGCTATGTTGTCCGGGGCTTCATGCCCCTGGTAGGGCCACCCAAGGCAAACAGGTCCTAGGTGAGGGACCAGACAAAGCATGGCTCAAACGACCCCAATGACGAACACAAACCTTGGATCTTCGTTTCCCTTGCCCGGACGCGGGTCACCGGGGCCCCCCTCTGGAGCTAGGCCTGGAGGTGGGGCTCGAAGGCGAGCGTCTGGTGGCCGGGCCTATACCCATGGGGACCGGCCGGGCACAGCCCGAAAAGGCAACATGGGTCCCCCTTCCCATGGGCTCACCACTGGTGGAAGGGGCCAAAGGGGTCGGGTACGCAGTGAGTTGGGTGGCAGCCAAAGGCGGGGGCCTTGGCGGTCTGACCCCCGGCTACTGAAGGTAGCTCTGGGGACATGGAATGTCACCTCTCTGACAGGGAAGGAGCTCGAGCTGGTGTGCGAGGCTGAGAAGTTCCGACTAGATGTAGTCGGACTCACCTCCACACACGGCTTGGGTTCTGGTACCAATCCTCTCGAGAGGGGCTGGACCCTCTTCCACTCTGGAGTTGCCCACGGTGAGAGGCGCAGAGCAGGTGTGGGCATACTCATTGTCCCCCAGCTAGCCGCCTGAACGTTGGGGTTTACCCCGGTGAATGAGAGGGTAGCCTCCCTCCGCCTTCGGGTGGGGGGACGGGTCATGACTGTTGTTTGTGCTTATGCACCGAACAGCAGCTCAGAGTACCCACCCTTTCTGGAGTCCTTGGAGGGTGTGCTGGAGAGCGCACCCCCTGGGGACTCCCTCGTTCTACTGGGGGACTTCAACGCTCACGTGGGTAATGACAGTGAGACCTGGAGGGGCGTGATTGGGAGGAATGGCCCCCCCGATCGAAACCCGAGTGATGTTTTGTTATTGGACTTCTGTGCTCGCCACGGACTGTCCATAACGAACACGATGTTCAAGCACAAGAGTGTCCATATGTGCACCTGGCACCAGGACACCCTAGGCCAGACGTGGGCAATCTCGGTCCTCGAGGGCCGAAGTCCTGCAGGTTTTGGAGGTTTCTCACTTCCAACACAAGCTGATTCCAATCAACAGGATTGTTATCAGGCTTATGCAGAGCTTGCTGATGAGCTGATCATATATCAGCTGTGTTGGAAAAGGGCAACATACAAAACCTGCAGGACTCCGGCCCTCGATGCCCACCTCTGCCCTAGGCCGTAGTTTGATGATCGACTTTGTAGTCGTGTCATCGGACTTGCGGCCGTATGTGTTGGACACTCGGGTTAAGAGAGGGACGGAGCTGTCAACTGATCACCACCTGGTGGTGTGTTGGCTCCGATGGCGGGGTAAGATGCCGGTCCGACCAGGCAGGCCCAAACGTACTGTGAGGGTCTGCTGGGAACGTCTGGCAGAATCCCCTGTCAGAAAGAGTTTCAACGCCCATCTCCGGCAGAGCTTCTCCATTGTCCCGGGGGAGGCGGAGGACATTGAGTCCGAGTGGACCATGTTCCGCGCTTCAATTGTTGAGGCGGCCGATCGGAGCTGTGGCCGTAAGGTGGTTGGTGCCTGTCATGGCGGCAATCCTCGAACCCGCTGGTAAGGGATGCCGTCAAGCTGAAGAAGGAGTCCTATCGGGCCTTTTTGGCCTGTGGGACTCCGGTGGCTGCTGACGGGTACCGGCTGGCCAAGCGGAATGCGGCTTTGGCGGTCGCTGAGGCAAAAACTCGGACATGGGAGGAGTTCGGTGAGGCCATGGAAAACGACTTCCGGACGGCTTCGAGGAAATTCTGGTCCACCATCCGGCGTCTCAGGAGAGGAAAGCAGTGCACCGTTAACACTGTGTATAGTGGAGACGGAGTGCTGTTGACCTCGACTCGGGACGTCGTGAACCGGTGGGGAGAGTACTTCGAAGACCTCCTCAATTCCACCAACACGCCTTCCTTTGAGGAAGCAGGGTCTGGGGACTCTGAGGTGGGCTCCCCTATCTCTGGGGTCGAAGTCGCCGAGGTGGTTGGAAAGCTTCTCGGTGGCAGGGCCTCGGGGGTGGATGAGATCCACCCGGAGTTCCTAAAGGCTCTGGATGTTGTGGGGCTGTCGTGGTTGACACGTCTCTGCAGCATCGTGTGGACATCGGGGACGGTGCCTCTGGATTGGCAGACCGGGGTGGTGGTTCCCCTTTTTAAGAAGGGGGCCCGGAGGGTGTGTTCCAACTTTAGAGGGATCACACTCCTCAGCCTCCCAGGTAAGGTCTATTCAGGGGTGCTGGAGAGGAGGGTCCGTTGGGAGGTCGAATCTCGGATCCAGGAGGAGCAGTGTGGTTTTCGTCCCGGCCGTGGAACAGTGGACCAGCTCTACACCCTCAGCAGGTTCCTCGAGGGTGCGTGGGAATTCGCCCAACCAGTCCACATGTGCTTTGTGGACTCGGAGAAAGCGTTTGACCGTGTCCCTCGGGGAGTTCTGTGGGGGGTGCTTCGGGAGTATGGGTTACCGAGCCCCCTGATACGGGCTATTCGGTCCCTGTACGACCGATGTCAGAGTCTGGTCCGCATTGCCGGCAGTAAGTCGAATTTGTTTCCGGTGAGGGTTGGACTCCGCCAAGGTTGCCCTTTGTCACCGATTCTGTTCATAACTTTTATGGACAGAATTTCTAGGCGTAGCTGAGGCGTTGAGGGGGTCCAGTTTGGTGGCCTCAGCATTGCATCTCTGCTTTTTGCAGATGATGTGGTGCTGTTGGCTTCATCAAGCCGTGACCTCCAGCTCTCACTGGAGCGGTTCGCAGCCGAGTGTGAAGCGGTTGGGATGAGGATCAGCACCTCCAAATCCGAGACCATGGTCCTCAGTCGGAAAAGGGTGGAGTGCCCTCTCCGGGTCGGGGAGGAGGTCCTGCCCCAAGTGGAGGAGTTCAAGTATCTTGGGGTCTTGTTCACGAGTGGGGGTAGGTTAGAGCGGGAGATCGACAGGCGGATCGGTCCGTTGTGGTCAAGAAGGAGCTGAGCCAAAAGGCAAAGCTCTCGATTTACCGGTCGATCTACGTTCCTACCCTCACCTATGGTCACGAGCTGTGGGTCGTGACCGAAAGAACAAGATCCCGGATACAAGCGGCTGAAATGAGTTTCCTCCGCAGGGTAGCCGGGCTCTCCCTTAGAGATAGGGTGAGAAGCTCGGTCATCCGAGAGGGACTCAGCGTCGAGTCGCTGCTCCTCCACGTTGAGAGGAACCAGTTGACGTGGCTCGGGCATCTGGTTCGGATGCCTCCTGGACGCCTCCCTGGGGAGGTGTTCCGGGCATGTCCTACCGGCAGGAGGCCCCGGGGACGACCCAGGACACGCTGGAGAGACTATGTCTCTCGGCTGTCCTGGGAACGCCTTGGGGTCCCGTCGGATGAGCTGGCTGAAGTGGCTGGGGAGAGGGAAGTCTGGGCTTCCCTGCTAAAGCTGCTGCCCCCGCGTCCCGACCCCGGATAAGCGGAAGAAGACGGATGGACGGACGGAAGTGATGGCATATTAATTCAAATCATATCTAAAAAGTAAAATGACGCCTAGCCCCTATCCCACTGAACTGCGAACATTGCCAAATGCTGCAAATGTTGAATTTACCAAATATGAAGTTGTCGTCTCATTTGGCGACATATCTGCGATGTGTTTGCAATGTAAAAGTGACATTTGAGAAAATGCACAAATTGACCTGAAATTTGTGTCAAATTGACCCACAAAACAGATTAAATTTATTATTTTTCGTTTAAATTTTATTAGAAGATGTAATTATTGGATATTTGTGTCCAGTCGCTCTTCGCCGTGACGCGTTTGCATTGCAAGAGACTCAACCCTGTTCATTTTGGACTTATTTCGTGGACTAATTTTGTGCTATAAAAATGTGTATGGTGTCGTCAAGTATAGCCTTTTGTCATAATTTCGATATCACTCATTCAAGTTTTTCATATTCTTCCTTGAAGAAAGGGGGAAAAAGACATTCATAGACGTGACTGCAGTGCGACACAGCCAATTATGCGCAACCAGTCCTTACGGTGGCATTATGAATGAAAACCATGACTGATTGTCCCCCAAATTTATGAGTACATGTGCAGACATATGTTAATCATTGTCTAAAAATATTAGAACGAAGCTTGCAATAATTTGGATAATATTCAAGACGGAAGCACTACCGCACACTCATAAAATAATAATAACAATAATAATGAAAGTTTTCAAATATTATCAAAAATGTTGCGAGTTCCGTTCTAATATTTCCAGACTATGATTATCACGTCTGCACATCATGTGACAATCAGTCGTGTTTTGTTGTTATTTTTTACATAAAGTGATGCAATGTTTTGTGTCTAGCAGTGTCATGTTTTGGTTCTGTCATGTTTTGGTTCTGTCATGTTCAGTTTCTGCTTTCCTTGTGTGTTTTCCTTGTGTTGTCCAATCAGTGCCCTCAGCCACTTGTGTCTGGTCCAGGTGTGTCTTGTTGCGTCATTAGTGTTGGTGTATTTAGTCTGCTGTCTCTCCTCTGTCTGTGTTGGTGCATTGTGGTATGTATGTTTGTCCTCATGTCATGCTGCCTGTTTTCTGTTCCCTCCCAAGTTCTAGTTCAAGTTCAAGTTCATGTTTTGTTGCTGTCTGTTTTTTGTTCTCTCTTTTGTTCAAGTTCAAGTTCATGCTTTGTTTTATGTTTTTGAACTTTGGAAACCTTTTTGTCAATAGAAATTAAATCCCTTTTTTTTGGACTACACCTCTGCCTCCTTGCTCTGCCTTCCCGCATCTGGGTCCTAAAGCCCCCCGTTTAGACAGAATGCACCAACCAGAGAAGGACCCAGCGGGAGTGCTGAAAGCCATGATGGGGAATCAGGAGGTGCGCCTGTCGCGCCAGGAGGAGCTCCAGCACGCCATGGCCGCCCAAATGGACCTGCTGTCCTCTTTGATTAAGGGAGTTGGGCGTCGTTGGGCTTCAGATGGTGGCGCTCGGAGTCGCCAGCCGCAACTCCCCGAGCCACGTCTGCCTCCGCAGCCCCAGGTCCCCGTGTCGGCTCCGCCGCAGCCCCAGGTCCCCGTGTCGGCTCAGCCGCAGCCTCAAGTCCCTGTCCTACCACGCCTGCCGCCGCTGCCTCAAGTCCTCTGCCAGGTCTGCCGCCACAGCTTCAAGCCTCTCTGCCAGGACTGCCGCCGCAGCCTCATGTCCCTTTCCCTGCCAGGACTGCCGCCGCAGCCTCAAGTCCCTATCCTGCCAGGTCTACCGTCGCAGCCTCAAGTCCCTATCGTGTCACCTCAGCCACGTCCGCCCCAAGTCCCTATCGTGCCACGTCTGCCACCGCTGTTCCCAGTTCCCGAACCACGTCTGCCGCTGTTCTCAGTCCCCGAACCACGTCTGCCGCCACAGCCTCAGATCCCTGAGCCACGTCGGCCGCCGCAGCCCCAGGTTCCCGTGCCGGCTCCGCGGCAGGTCCAGGACTCCGTGCCAGCTCCGCGGCAGCTCCCGGACTCCGTGCCGGCTCCGCGGCAGCTCCCGGACTCCGTGCCGGCTCCGCGGGAGCTCCCGGACTCCGTGCCGGCTCCGCGGCAGCTCCCGCATCTAGACTAGAAACAGTAATCTCAACAATCCTTATAATAATATTAGGAGACTCTTTAACCTTATTAGCATGTCACAGCGGCATGATAAAAAGGCAGTTATTATATCATTGGATGCAGAAAAAGCTTTCGACAAAGTTAACTGGTCCTTCCTCTTTGCTGTTTTAAATAAATTTGGCTTTGGGAAATCATTTATCCACTGGGTATCAGTATTATATGATTCTCCTAAAGCTACAGTTACTACTAATGGGATTATATCTCAGAGCTTTACTTTACAGAGAGGCACAAGACAGGGATGCCCACTATTCCCTTTATTATTTGCAATATTTATTGAGCCACTTGCATTAGCCATACGCCAGGAAAGAAGGATTCAAGGAATTCCCTCTGGGGTAACAGATATTATTATATATATATTATATATTATAATATATATATTATATATTATATATTTTTTTTTTATATTTTGATATGCTGTAAACCTGATGTGTTATAATGCATTTTCCGTGATTACTGATGCAATCGCTTCTTTGATGAGTCATAAACATGAAAATAGAGGAATTTGTGTGTTTAGAGTGTTAACACAAAAATCCACTAGGTGGCGCCAAAGGCTAAAAAATGAATACAAAATGCATGCATAATTTTTTTTTTATTGTTATGACTTAGGGACTTGTTTGAGCCTCTAACTTTGTCATATGAAATATATAAATTATTCTTTTATTTTATATATATATACAGCATAGTTAGTTTTGCTATTAGCAAAATACTGCTATTGTTGTCCATAGGGGGCATTAAAAAAAATAAAAAATAAAATACTATATTTGTGTAGATAGGTCTAATGCCACTGAACATTTTGAGTGGTTGAAAGTGAAAAAAATATTCATAAATGACTAAGTTATCTCGCTTCAAAGGAAATGCCGGATTTTGGCAAAATTACAAGAGTTTTGTGCTATTCGGAAAACTGCCATTGTGTGAAAACTGGGCATGCAGAATTTTTTTTATTGTTATGACTTATGGACTTATTCAAGCCTCTAAATATGTCATATGAAATATCCAAATTAGTCTTTTATTTGATGTATATATACAGCATAGTTAGTCTTGCTATTAGCATAATACTGCTATTATTGTCCATAGGGGGAATTAAAAAATTTAAATAAAATAAAAACTATATATGTATAGATAGGTCTGATGCCACTGAACATTTTGAGTGGTAGAAAGTGAAAAAAATATTCATAAATGACTAAGTTATCTCGCTTCAAAGGAAATGCCGGATTTTGGCAAAATTACAAGAGTTTTGTGCTATTCGGAAAACTGCCATTGTGTGAAAACTGGGCATGCAGAATTTTTTTTATTGTTATGACTTATGGACTTATTCAAGCCTCTAAATATGTCATATGAAATATTCAAATTAGTCTTTTATTTGATGTATATATACAGCATAGTTAGTCTTGCTATTAGCATAATACTGCTATTATTGTCCATAGGGGGAATTAAAAAAATTAAATAAAATAAAAACTATATATGTATAGATAGGTCTGATGCCACTGAACATTTTGAGTGGTAGAAAGTGAAAAAAATATTCATAAATGACTAAGTTATCTCACTTCAAAGGAAATGCCGGATTTTGGCAAAATTACAAGAGTTTTGTGCTATTCAGAAAAATGCCATTGTGAAAAACTGGGCATGCATAAAAAAAATTCTATTGTTATGACTTATGACATTGTTTGAGCCTCTAACGATGTCATATGAAATATTCAAATTAGTCTTTTATTTTATATATATATACAGCATAGTTAGTCTTGCTATTAGCATAATGCTGCTATTATTGTCCATAGGGGGCATTAAAAAAAATTAATAAAATAAAAACTATATATGTATAGATAGGTCTGATGCCACTGAACATTTTGAGTGGTTGAAAGTGAAAAAATATTCATAAATGACTAAGTTATCTCACTTCAAAGGAAATGCCTGATTTTGGCAAAATTACAAGAGTTTTGAAAAATGCCATTGTGTAAAAACTGGGCATGCATAAAATAAATCTATTGTTATGACTTATGACCTTGTTTGAGCCTCTAACTATGTCATATGAAATATTCAAATTAGTCTTTTATTTTATATATATATACAGCATAGTTAGTCTTGCTATTAGCATAATACTGCTATTACTGTCCATAGGGGGCATTAAAAAAATAAAATAAAATAAAAACTATATATATATAGATAGGTCTGATGCCACTGAACATTTTGAGTGGTAGAAAGTGAAAAAAATATTCATAAATGACTAAGTTATCTCACTTCAAAGGAAATGCCGGATTTTGGCAAAATTACAAGAGTTTTGTGCTATTCAGAAAAATGCCATTGTGAAAAACTGGGCATGCATAAAAAAAAATCTATTGTTATGACTTATGACATTGTTTGAGCCTCTAACGATGTCATATGAAATATTCAAATTAGTCTTTTATTTTATATATATATACAGCATAGTTAGTCTTGCTATTAGCATAATGCTGCTATTATTGTCCATAGGGGGCATTAAAAAAAATTAATAAAATAAAAACTATATATGTATAGATAGGTCTGATGCCACTGAACATTTTGAGTGGTTGAAAGTGAAAAAATATTCATAAATGACTAAGTTATCTCACTTCAAAGGAAATGCCTGATTTTGGCAAAATTACAAGAGTTTTGAAAAATGCCATTGTGTAAAAACTGGGCATGCATAAAAAAAATCTATTGTTATGACTTATGACCTTGTTTGAGCCTCTAACTATGTCATATGAAATATTCAAATTAGTCTTTTATTTTATATATATATACAGCATAGTTAGTCTTGCTATTAGCATAATACTGCTATTACTGTCCATAGGGGGCATTAAAAAAATAAAATAAAATAAAAACTATATATGTATAGATAGGTCTGATGCCACTGAACATTTTGAGTGGTTGAAAGTGAAAAAATATTCATAAATGACTAAGTTATCTCACTTCAAAGGAAATGCCAGATTTTGGCAAAATTACAAGAGTTTTGTGCTATTCAGAAAAATGCCATTGTGAAAAACTGGGCATGCATAAAAATATTATATTGTTATGACTTATGGACTTATTCAAGCCTCTAAATATGTCATATGAAATATTCAAATTCGACTTTTATTTTTTCCTTTATACAGCATAGTTAATTTTGCTGTTAGCATAATACTGCTATTATTGTCCATAGAGGGCATTAAAAAAAACTTCTTTTTTTTTAAACTATATATGAATAGATAAGTCTGATGCCAGTGAACATTTTGAGCGGTTGAAAGTGGAAAAAAATATTCATAAATGACTAAGTTATCACACTTCAAAGGAAATGCCATATTTTGGCAAAAAATACAAGAATTTAATCAATCTATAATGACGCCCAGGGGTTAAATCCGTTAACAAATCGTTCTAATAATACAACATGTATAAGGTGATTACAATCTACTAAAGTAAAAGGGGAATATATGGATGATTTTGGCCTTGTCGATAGCTGGAGACTTAAAAAGGAATTAACCTTATTTTCCGCTGTGCACCGGTCTTTTTCAAGAATTGATTTATTTCTTACAAATAACTATTGCTGATGAAACTGTTACAAAAATACATCCTATTATTATTAGCGACCATGCACCAGTCTCCCTTACCCTACAAAGTGATTATACCTTTAAACCACCACCGACATGGCCTTTTAACATCTCACTGCTAAACGACGCAGAGTTTGACAAAATTATAAGAAGAGAGTGGTCAGACTTTTTGGAAATAAATGACTCTCCAGACTTATCTCCATCTCTTCTCTGGGAAGCTGGGAAAACAGTAATTAGAGGTAAAATTATATCATATTCATCTTATAAAAAGAAACAGGATCAAAAATTAGAAAAATACATGGAAGATAAAATTAAACAACTGACGGATGAGTACGCAATAAACCCAAATAACCAAATATGGACTGACTTACAAAATACAAAAATACAGTTAGACGATATGCTATCTAAAAAGACAGAGTTTATAATACAACAATTGAGATACAATAACTTTGAATATAATAACAAATCAGGTAAATTTCTTGCAAACCAACTTCAACGCAATCAGGAAAAATCTCTTATAACGGCTATTAAAAGGACAACTGGTGAATGCACACAATCACCAGAAGAAATTAATCAAATTTTTTATAACTATTATCGTAACCTATACTCAGAAACTAACAAGCCTAACCCTGAGCATATTGAGGCATTCCTCAGTAGCTTAAATATACCTCAGTTAACTACTGAATATAAAGATATGTTAGATGCGCCACTTACTATAAACAAGTTGTACAGTGCTCTAGATAGTATGCCTAATGGCAAAGCACCTGGCCCGGATGGTTATCCGGCTATATTTTTTAAGCACTTCTGGTTAATGCTTGCTCCACTATTCTCAAGAGTAGTAACAGAAATCAAAACGAATGGTTACATACGCCCACACATGAATACAGCAGCAATTAAACTTTTATTAAAACCAGAAAAAGACCCCACCCTTCTATCAAGTTACCGTCCGATTTCACTAATTAAAACTGATATTAAAATTATCACTAAGGCTTTCACATCTAGACTAGAAACAGTAATCTCGACAATCATTCATAGCGACCAAACAGGCTTTATTAAAGATCGTCACTCTACTAATAATATTAGGAGGCTCTTTAACCTTATTAGCATGTCACAGCGGCATGATAAAAAGGCAGTTATTATATCATTGGATGCAGAAAAAGCTTTCGACAAAGTTAACTGGTCCTTCCTCTTTGCTGTTTTAAATACATTTGGCTTTGGGAAATCATTTATCCACTGGGTGTCAGTATTATATGATTCTCCTTAAACTACAGTTACTACTAATGGGATTATATCTCAGAGTTTTACTCTACAGAGAGGCACAAGACAGGGATGCCCACTGTCCCCTTTATTATTTGCAATATTTATTGAACCACTTGCATTAGCCATACGTCAGGAAAGAAGGATTCAAGGAATTCACTCTCGGGTAACAGAACATAAAATTAATCTATATGCCGATGATATCTTATTTTATTTAGAAAAGCTGGCTACTTCGTTAGGGGAAGTATTTAACTTAATAACTAAATTCTCACAGTTATCAGATTATTCTATTAACTGGACAAAATCAACACTTCTACCTATTACAGAAAATCCATGGAACCCTGCAAGCCAGGACCCACACTACTCATTTCCTATAGGTAATTTAAAATACTTAGGCATAAAAATCTCACCTAAATTAACTGATTTAATTCATTTAAACTTTTCTCCACTTCTGGATAACATTTATAGTGACTTGGAGCGCTGGAATAATCTTCCTATTTCTCTAATAGGACGAATAGCCACCATTAAAATGAAAGTTTTACCCAAAATAAACTATTTTTTCTCAATGATTCCATTTAAACCTACGGCTAAATGGTTCCAGTTGTTGGACTCAGCCGTTACAAAATTTTACTGGAATAAAAAAAAAGCAAAGATTAGTCTATCTACTCTTCAGAAAAGTAAATCCAAAGGTAGTCTAGAGGCACCAAATTTTATGTACTACTATATAGCTAACCAGCTACAATATATCGTTCTATGGGCACAACCCAACAGAGACACTAACTGTTGGCTGGAACTAGAACAGAAGGATTGTAATAACCTCAGACTTCTAGATTTACTCTTTATTACAACATCGATTAAGCGACATAATTGTTTTAAAAACCCAATGATTTCCGCCACCCTGAGTGCCTGGTGGAAGGCACTAGAAATTACAAAAACCCAAGTGGAGCTGAAGAGGAATAAAATAATATTGTCCTATTTGCGTGTTCCAAAAATGAAGATAGATTTAATGTAAGAAAAATACACCTTTTGCAAAAATGATTTGATAAAAAACAGAGAATCTCTGGACAAATAACAGCCTCTATCATCACTTAAACATCGTGGGATTCAGAGCGTCAAATGTACTCCTCTACGTGTACAATAGCTTCTTATAGTTAAAAAGACCTCCTCCTTTTCATTTATAGACTAAACATACTCTCTGGTACTTTTCCGTGAGCAGTGGCGTAAACAAGGTCAGATTTGAATATGTTATATAGTTGAAGGTTCTATTTTTCCCCATAACAAAATCTCACAAACAAGTTGAACCAAATTTACGGTGGCCGTGACTGATGAAGAAAGTAAAGAGTGTGTGTGTGTGTATTTCAAAGCAAATTTTGTTTTCAAGACCGAAATGTGCGTGTACAAAGCGCTGAGAAGGAACTTTTTAGACTAAATAGTATGACCCAGTTTAAGGTCAGATAATACCGAAATCAACACCATCTGCTCTGCACAGGACACAAAACATTTCGACAAGGTTAATATAAAGAATTGGAATGTTAATAATGGTTAATAAAATAAAATGAAGTATTAAAAATGTTATAATATCTAACAGCTTAAATAAAGCCCAATAACTAAATATTTAAACATTTTTACCAAAGGATTCCAGCGGGATTTGCATCATCGCAATAGCAGGTGCAACAGTAAAATAAAAGGAAAAAAAATCATTTAGCAGGAGAGGAGGTCAGTCATATGTCAGAACAATGTGATTCATTAAAAGATTTTTTTTTTTTTTCAGTAAAATAAGCATATCATATATGAAGACAATGTGTTGTGATTATGTTAAAAAATTGTGGTGGGGGATCCCAAAAATAGCAAATTGGCATGACAGTCAGTATGAGAAAGAGTGTCATTATGTACGTGCAATTGGAGACGCGATTGAAGACTTGTTGTTGTTTGGGCTAGGGAAATTTTTGTTGACGTTTGTCAGTTCCGTTTTCGTTCTTGCGTTTGTTTTTTTAACCGAGTCCTTCGAGCTTTGCGATTGGCTGGCAACCTGTTCAGGTTGCACCCCGCCTACTGCCCGAAGCCAGTTGGGATAGGCTCCAGTACCCTCACAATCCTTGTGAGGACAAGCGGTCAAGGGAATGGATGGATGGATGGATCCTTCAGCCTTTTTAGAACCCACATCAACTGCCATAGATGATCATCGGGCCCAAGGTGTGACTCATTCTTTGTGGAATGCCCGGAAAAGGGACACATTCCTCCTATCTCCATTGGGTAATCCTCAGGTCGTCTGGTGGAAACTGGAAGCAGTTGAATGGCTGGCTCTTCTGGTCACTGGAGCAGCTGACTGGTTTCTCTGTTGATTCGTCAGGTGGCTGGAGCAGTTGATTGGTTTCTCAGTTGGCTCCCGCTGGTGGCTGGCTCCTGAAGGTGGGGGTTGAGCAGAAAGCGGAACCCCTGCTGGCCTGATAGGCAAGATGTGGAACCAGGTGCCCCGTGGACTGGACTAGATTGACCTTTTCATCACCTCATCTGGGTGCAAAATATTTTCATTTAGCCACTAATAAACATTTATTCACATCCTTTCTTTTTGAAAGAGCATTTTGGTAGTGTTGTTAGTTAGGAGTTAGTAAATGTTAGTAAAGTTCTGTAGGCCTTTCCTGTGGGAAAAAAATTCTGTTTGTTGTGACATTCAATTAGGATCCAGCCTTCGGCTGACTTTAATGACCTAAGCACATTCATAAATGCAAAAAAATGAAAATCTTTAGCCAGTTCAAATCTGACGAGGCCAATTTGTTTACAGAATGTAATGATTATTGGAATGTTTTATTATAATATTTTATTATAATATTTATTGTTATAGATATGGCATGAATGTGCTTCCAGCCATTAAATAAATGCAACTTTCGTCAACAAATAAAATCAAAAAATAACATCTGGCCCCAGGGAAAAATAGAAATGGAACATATTCACCTTATTTTCGCCGTCTCTGCCAAAACTTACTCCTTCTCCATGGTCAAGGAAATCCCCAATTGTCCTCCTGTAAAATTCATTCTCATGGTCTATCTATAATTATCACATTAAGACTAACTTCTAATTTTATATTTATTAAATTCAACATGGACTGTTTGTGTCCTTCGCGACGATATACCCAGACCGACCAATAATTCCACCATCTGAAAAATCGCTTAGAGAATTTTTCAGACTAATATATAAAGTTTTGCAGTAAATAAAATTTGCTTGCGTTTCTGTTTAAAAAGAGGGGAAAATTTTACATTTAACCAGTAAATTCGACAATGCGTCCCAAGCAACTATTCAAATTTCAAAAGAGAATTTGGGAAAATATTAGAAGACCAAATATAACAAAAGTAAAATATAATAATTAAGATTGAAATAAATTGTATCTTATCTGTATTCACATTAGCTGTTTTCAATTTCTGAAACCAGACGAAATTTACCAGTATTATCTTTTGTACTATAAAAATATTGTAGCCTAACCTTAATGAATTTTACAAAGAATCTCAGTTTTCAGCCAATCCATCAAATATTATTAATACATAAAGTTGCCCTTAGTTTTAATGTTACCATTAAGCTTGCTAGTCCCCCTTGTTGATGTTTGTCCAAAAAGCTGACTGTTTTTAAAATAGACAGAGATAAACAAATCACATCAAAACAGAATAGACATCAAAAGTTTCAAAATATAATAAATCTGTGTGTATAGAGTGTTGTCAATAAGTTCGTTATATTTACGAAATGTTTTACTGTAAATGTTATCACCTTATATCTGTCAAAATATAGATAGCAGTGTAAACAGTCAGTATCACATCATATTGTCTGGTATCACTAACTCAAGAAAGCATTGTTGGTGGGGGTGAGTCACCGTCGTAGTGGAGCAGTTTTTCATAGGACAGTTCTGGACGCAGGAATGCATTAAGGAAGCATTGGAGCAGTTTTTCATTTAAGACTTTTGCATGTGAGTTCAGGGTGCAGTCATTGTGTGCATTGGGTAGTGGAGCAGTTTTCTTTTATCACATTTGTATATGAGTTTAGGGTGCAGTCATTGTGGCATCAGGTGGCGCCAGGAACCTCTGCTCTCCATCAGGTTGTGGTAGGCTGAGTAGGTGGAGTCAGGTATATTTTGTGATGATGGCTGCATCACGCCCCTCTGGTGGTGGTTTTTGTTGGTGGGGGTTTTGTTTTGAAGAGATCTGTGTCCCGCTCGTTGACTTTGTTTTGAAATAATGACCCCGACCAATGACCCTCACTCGACTGAAAACATTAAAATCTGCCCCAACAGTATTTAGGTTATAACATGTCAGTAAATATTAAAAACAAAAACTTCCTTTATTAAAAAAAAATTCAAAACGTTTTGAGATAAAAAAAAAATTTAATTTAAAAAATAAAATTAAAAAAATAAAAAATAAAAAATAATCAAGACAATGAAAGTTTACAATTTTTAAATAATTGCTAATTATATGTCAATATTTGTTATGGTTTACAATATTTAATTTAATATGTTTTGCATACCTTCATAAATAATACTTAGGATGAGATAGGACAGATATACTCTAGCAATTTCCAAATATAGTCAATAAGTGTGTAGTTTTCAATTAATGTTTTCAAGAAATGCCTAGTCTGCTTTTTGGTCAAACATCAAAGCACAAATTATTTTTTTTAATTACATAGCTCCTCAAATTATGTCAAAAATGTGATTCTCCCAAATGGTCTGTTGATTCTTCCAGGACTCGCATGGAATCCAATTCTGAAATGGCACTTCAAATGTCGAATTCAAAGGTTAAATATATTCAGGAGAGATTAAAATTATTCTTCTATTTATAAACATGGGAAAAAACTCATTTTTAAATTATAATTAACACATTACTTCATCCCCAGGACCGGAATATGGCATTTTAGTGGGAATCCCGTCTTTAATGGGTGTGTCTCCTGATTCTGAAAAGATATTTAAAATTTATTAAACAATGTTCTCGCGCACAAACAAAATTATAGGGGAAAAAACAATCATCTATATAAAGAATTATTCCACATTAGTTGCCATGCAAGTTATTCGTTTTCAGTTATTATTATTATTATTATTATTAAAATAAGAGTAGAGACTAAACTATTTAATCTAAAAACAATCCCAGAAAAATTAAATATATATTTTCTCATTAAACTTTAAAAGCAGATTAACAATCACACAATTAACATTACCTTTTATAACAACATTTTATTTGACCTCATTACAAAGGTTGATGGCTGTTGGCATTTTTAATTCGAAAAAGGGGGACATCTGGTGGTCAAAATGAGTCACAGCAACTAAAATTTTCAAACTGACCTGCGTCATTAATTTATAAAAGGATGACACCTGGCGGTCAGCTAGAGTCATAGCAACTACAATCAGTCAAAGTTATTTATGTTCAATAAGCATCATATATGCATATAAATTTTATAATATCTTAAAACTATACCTCTCTATGTTATTTGTGTATTAATATTCGTTCGTTTTATATCAAACATAATTTTAAATATGACGTATTTGCACTCGTGAAGCCAGATTAAGTATTCAACATTAGTGCTTAAGAAATTTATATAAGGGGCTTATAAAATCAGTTACGGCAACAATTTATATAATGTCGTTCAATTATTTAACGCAGACGCTTGCGGGTTTTAGCGTTAGAAATTGTATTAGTAATTTTACCGTCTAATTAATTTATCCCGTTCAGCGTTATTAAACGGTTTCATTCTTTATTACGTAAATTCAAAATCATACGAGCTGTTTGTATGAAACAATCGAAAGTCAATATTACAGCATTAATCATCATTTAATACACCTTTCTTAAAGTTACGTCCGGGATATACACTCATAACATTATTAACGGGCGGTCGCCGTGTACGCACATTCAAAGTTAAACTGCCGTCATTAAAACCATCGAACAAATGCCATATCTTATTAGAATAAACTAACCTTTTTCACAATATAATCAAGTCCCGTCGTTCAATATTAAATATATTTTATATCATTATCTTAACAGTAATATATAACACGGAAGCTCTAGTCCCGTCTAGCGGAAGTAATATCAGGTCAAGTCTTTTAGTCCTTCAGAATAAAATGCACCGTAGCCAAACATTATTACTTTATTCAAAGTTATATAAATGGTTATAACTTCGCAAAAATACCTAAAGCTAGTATTCTAGCATTATTCACCATCTTATTCAAAAATACACGATTATGTGTCGTTTTTATTCCACTCACACACACGCGTTCTTATATCTCGTATTTTACGTCGAACGCCCGGCGGTGCAAGCCTCAACGTCCCCCATCAATAAAATTAACTTACCGTAGCTTATAACGGCGCCATAAGATTTATTCCACCGCAATCGTATATCCATTTTATCAGTTTTTCAAACCCCGGACTGGGCATTTCTCCGATCGCAAATGCGCATGTGCTCGCAACTCCCTGTCGCCTCATGGCGCGGCATTCGACTCCAACCATTTTTGTAGTTCTCAAATAGTGTCCATACTTTCTATTAATTATTGCTGCCCGTATTTTATATTATATTATATTATATTATATTATATTATATTATATTATATTATATTGACGTTAAGTCGTATTAATATTTATAAATACAGTGACGTCTCACTTATAACAGAATTAGTCAACACCTTATTTCATCGCGGTCACTTTAAGATTTTACCGTGACGTCAGATTTTTCCACCGACAAGACGGCATACAAACAAATGTCTGTCTGTTCATAATTACTCGATTCAATTGTGCAGAAACCCCTCGTAACGTTACGTACCAATGTCTGGTAATATATCCTCATCTGCGCATTCATCTTTCTGTTATCTGTCAGCTGAACAGATCTGTCCATGAATATCCATATTCAATCATCCAAGGACCTCGCGATTGATCACAAAACGGCGTATCAACTCCGCTTATTGCCAACCTGACTACCAAAGCTGAATATACAGTATATGTTCTCGGATCTTAACGACGTCAATCAGGGCTGTACAATTCCGCTGTATATTTCGTAGTTCCTCCGCAATTTCATCCGAGAACCTCCCGTTTGCGTCTAACATCAAACTGCGTTCCTTGCACAAGGACCTTTAATAACAAATTATCCAAAGTGCCTCTCGCCTGCGTGAACAAGGCTGTTTTCCACTTCAGCTTCTATTTTATGCAAGGAATTTATGTTGATTTCCCAAGCATCTTTCGTCTTGTAAGAACAGAAAATGTCCCTCAAAACTGACTACAAAGCAATTGCGTACAACTCCACGTGCAGCTTTTATTATACAAGGAAATTATGTCAATCTTCCATGTATCCCTCGTCTTGTAAAAACATAGAAATGTTTCTCAAAACTGACTACAAAACGATCGCGTACAACGTGACAGCATTTTGTCAACAATGCTACGTCACCACATATATGTGTATACTTCAAATACTGTGGTAAAATCCGAAATCTGGGACTTCGCGTCCAACCAAACAATTTCAAAATTTATCACTATTTTTCTTACACAAACTCCATCCTCAATAATTTTGCAAGACAAATTTATCAGCCGCAGCCGTTATAATATCTAACAGAGCCCTGTGGGCTTTCTCCCCTATGGCATAACCCCGACTTTCAACTTAACAACCAACCGTTTTATTTAGGTGTGTGGGAGCAGAAAGGAATTACACATCTCCACCATCTCTTCTCAGATAATATGTTTATATCATATACATCCTTGCTCCAAAAATACAAAATAAAAAACGGAAATTTTTTACATTATCTACAAAGTTAAAAATATGATAAAGAAAAAAATTCCAACACTTCGGGGTACGCTCCAACTGCCTGTTTTAGCTAAAGATATTAACAAGCTTTCTCCGACAACAACAAAAAAACCTTCAAAAATATATAAGTTACTTTCATATACTGATAAAATGTCTTTACCCATCTCGAAATGGGAGACAGACTTGTCTATAGCACCGGAATCTGAATTTTGGATTCAAGTTTGTGAAAACGCATTTAAAATGACAAAACACAAAAATTTACAACTTATCCAATATAAAATTATTCACAGAACATACATTACTCAATATATGATGAAGAAAATGGGACTCTCAGACTCCGACATTTGTCTCCAATGTTTACAAAACACTACAGACACTTATGTTCATGCTTTATGGTTATGTACTCCGGTTATGTATTTCTGGACTAAAGTCTTAGAAAAACTTTCCGCTATTTTGGACTGTAGGATACCTTTATCTCCAAACTTGTGTTTGCTAACAACAACTGACTTACCACATAAACAATTTCAATCTACACTTGTAGCCCTTACTATCGCAAAAATTCTTGTTAACTGGAAAAATAGACAAACTCTGAATATCGACCAATGGTCTAACCTCCTCATAAATCACATTTTAATGGAAAAAATATCTGCATCAAATAAAAACCAAATATCAAAATTTATAGAAACATGGTCTACGTATATAGATTTTTTTTAACCTAATTCTGGTTACTTAATTCTGCCTGTTTGCGAGAGCCACCACATCGTGATAACTTACATTGATGTTTCTGCATTTGACAATTTATTATTATATTATATGATTAGTATGTTTTTTTTTAATAGGTTTTAGGTGAACTGATGAATACACACACGCTCGCACGCACGCACGCACGCACGCACGCACGCACGCACACACACACGCACAGACACATACTCACCCACATACAAAAATAAATAAATAAATATATATATATATATATATATATATATATATATAAATGTTTTAATAAAAAATAAAAAAGGAGAGCAATGATGACATGTCAAATCGAATGAACAATACTGAGCTCTCCATAAAAAAATAAAAAATAAAAAAATAAAAATTGATACAGTAGCACAGAAAGTCCTAGTGACCAAGAGACTGAGGTTTTATTCCTAAAAATTATATAAATTGTCTTTTCGATTAAGTTTCAAACAAGGTGAAAAAAAATCATCTTTTGATGCTAGCGGATGTTGCTACTTAGAGGTTACACCCAATTTGTGGCATGAATTATTAATGCAGGGCTTCTCATGCTGCATTCACGGATGGTCGGAAGTCGGACTTTTCCGTGAAGTCGGGGTACTTTTTTTTTCCGACTTCACAAGTGGAATTTCCGAGTTCAAGGGGGCGTTCTCATACACACTTCCTGGTTTGAATTCGGAAATTCCACTTGCGAAGTCGGGAAAAAAAAGTACCCCGACTTTACGGACGGACTAAAATGTGACGTCACTACAATGGCGACCCTTTTGGAAACACAGATTGTGAATGGTTAAACACAATTTACTCGAGTATAAAACTAGATAGCTTTGTTCATTCATAAATATTCAACATAACTTCAACGTACGTGACAGTATGCCGCTGATTTTCTAAGCATAGCTAGTGTATACATGCCCTGTGGCATTAAACTTGTTCATGGTAAAGTTGATGTATTGTCTACAAACTGGGTAAGCACTACTGAGAAAGCCCTTATTGTGATCCCACTGGCTTTCCAGATATATCTGCCTGAACACAGGCTAAGTCTTTTCCACTGTGTTTGAAGAAACCCAAGCCTAGATGGTTAGTAATGTTGCCAGATCAATTACCAGCAGTTCAAGAAGTGTAGAACAAAGCGTTTTGCTTCAAGGGCCAAATGGAATTGATCACTGTTTTCAACTACATGTCATCATAGCATGCTGTGACATCAAGAACTCTCTAACTTAATGCTAAACAGTGCACTAAGTGGGGTATTGCTGTTTTATTCCCAGCTACATTTTATGGCTTTTATAGATTCCAAATGTACTGAAGGCTTTATTTGATTACTTTATTAAGTGTAATCTTTTGCGTGTTCAAATAAATAAGAATTGAGATCTCATGAAGAAGTTTTCCTTGCAAGGATTTATTAAGAGCTCTAAAGACACAGGAAAAAAGCTTACATTCGAAAAGTGATGATAATCTCCCAGTGTGTAGAAAATATGGAAACTCGCAGGTGTCTTTATACTAGTAGAAAAAGTTCTCTCCGCCTCTTACATTTGACAGAGAGATAGTGTTGAAAATAAGCAGTGAAGACATTTAATATTTTCAATTTGATGTTTTACTGTTTTTGAATTTACTTATAGGCATATCAATGTGATATAAGCATGAGTGTTTAAAAGAATACAGTGGGATGGTGATTTTGTGAACTTTATTTGATCTTTGTACCCTCAAATGCTGTTGGAGGGGCAATGTGCATGATGTTGTCAGAGTCTCTTGTCATTTAGGGACTGAAGGTCTGGGGTCAGATTTTGATTACTTCTGTTCCCCCAATCAAGAAGGGGAACTGTATAAAGATGTCTGTTTACCATCAACCTTACACCTTTGTTCAATCTAGGAGATGATATGTCTGCCCTTTGTTCAATCAAGAGCCAGGAGGAGGAACCTTTTATCTTTTTTGTATAAATGTGTCGATGTTCTGTAAATTGTCACACACTTGGAATCATCACGTTGCATTCTGATGTGATATTCTGACTGTGTCTTTAGAGGCCTCTAAATAAATTCTTGCAAGAAAACTTCTTCATCAGATCCTGAATACAATTATTTGGACACGCAAAGATTACACTTAATATAGTAATCGAAATCTTCCTTCAAAATGGTGACGCCGACGTGGACTTATTGAGACGTTTTTTCAACAGCTGTGATTGATCCTGAACACCGGATTTCTAAAGCGCAAAAATATTAACAAGGTGAGTGGACATTTTATCCACGTAGAGAAATTCTGGTTGTTTGGGATCAATACAGTTGCATTTCGTCTGTGCTAAGTTGTATTTGGGATCTGTGAACAAGTTAGGGGGGTTGTAGTAATATTTCTTACGGTGGGACGGAAATTCCTCGATTTTGAAAATTACTACGACATTGAACCATGCATGGGAGTTTTTTCCGCGGTGGAATAGGTTGTGTTTTTATTTCTTCGTATGAATAAGCCGTCAGTATATAAGATACTGGGAGTGCGGAGTGGATTAGCCGCCTGTGTGTTAACAAGGTGTGTGCTGTGTGGAGTTACTGAACCGAGGGACATAATTCCTCGGTGTGTGTATGTTGTGTTAAATAAGAAGCCGGGAAAATATTAAGTCGCGCATAAAAATGCCCCGTGTTTACGGAAGTGACGTCAAGTCGAAGCGCTTCGCCGTTTAAAACGGCATGTGACATTGAGTACCACGGAGGAATAGGCTGATTCTGTTGTTGTGGTGTTATAAGCAGCTAGTGGTGATCGCACTATGTGTTGCGGATGTGTGTTGTGAAATAAGCAGCTCGCGTTGATCACGCGTAGTGTTTGCTGAGCTAAACGCCCGTATGTCGCGTAGTTCGCTACGGTGCGTGGATTGATATATTAGGAAGCCTGCCGTTTTTTCGGTTCAGAGCTGTGTGATAAGCCGCCCGTGAAGATCCGGATATATTTGTTGAAGTCGCGCAAAAGGTATTTAATATCTGTTTCGTTTTCGTCTTGTTTGTGTTTGTCTGAAAAAAAAAAAATATTTTTTTTTTTTTTTTGGGGGGATTAATGAGAATACTTTTGATCTGTTATATCGTAGTATCATAAGTGAGACGTCACTGACTTTATAAATATTAAGAACGACTAATTACTACATATAATGGACGACATTTTTGATCAAGACTCCGGCTGGTTTGATTTGCATAAACTTGCGGTCCATATTCTGAACTCTTCGCTGAGCGTACAGATAAAGGCTGCAACGCTCGTGATGATTGAAGCGCTCCCACCACGCCAGAGAACACAGCAGGAGCTGAGGAGCAAACGTGAGACGGAGGTTGCCGATCTCAAGAAGATTGTGGAGGACGAGGCCAAGGCCCACGAGCAGCTGATGGCCGACATGAGACAGAAACACAACCAGGCCTTTGACGAGCTTAATGAACAGCTGGAGCAGGCCAAGCGGAACAAGATGTCTGTGGAGAAATCAAAACAGGCCCTAGAGAGCGAATGGAACGAGGTGCAAATCGAGCTCAAGACCCTGACGCAAGGCAAATCCGATTCAGAGCACCGTCGCAAGAAAGCAGAGTCCCAAGTTCAGGAGCTTCAGGTCAAATTTGGAGACAGCGAACGGCAGAGGCAGGAGAAGTCGGACAAGATGGCCAAAATGCAGTCTGAGCTAGACAATGTCAACAGCCTTCTGACTAAAGCCGAGGGCAAAAACATCAAATTCAGCCAAGACCTTTCTTCAGTGGAGTCTCAGCTTCAGGATGCACAGGAACTGCTCCAAGAGGAGACTCGTCAGAAGCTCAACATCTCCACTCGCTTGCGGCAGCAGGAGGATGAGCAGAACAACCTGCGCGAGATGCTGGATGAAGAGGAGGAGGAGCTACTCAACACCGAGATGATCAACGAGCGTCTGAAGAGAACCACACTGCAGATGGAGCAGCTGACCACGGAGCTTGGCGCCGAGCACAGCAGCGTCCAGCGACTGGAGGGCGCTCGTTCCCAGCTGGATCGCCAAAACAAGGAGCTGAAGCTGAAGCTGCAGGAGCTTGAAAGCACCATCAAGTCAAAGTACAAGTACACCATCGCCTCCCTGGAGGCCAAAATCGCTCAAATGGAGGAGCAGCTCGACATTGAGTCAAAGGAGCGTCAACAAGCATCCCGGCTGGTCAGGAGGACTGAGAAGAAGCTGAAGGAGGTCGCTGAAAGAAGATTCATTGGAGTGCCTTTTCCATGGGCAAAGATGGGCACAGTTGATTCGCCTGGAAAAGCTGATCAAGTGTCAATCTGCTGGTGAAAGGGGGAAATCACTCAATGGTGATTTGAATCACATGCCCCTTTTCATCAATGCACAAGGAAAGAGTCACACTGGGAATGAAGTCCCGTGACCTTTCCTGCGATCTCTGGCAGTGAGCCAGGGTTCGGAAAGAGGCTGACAAACGCCTCTTTTTAAAAAAAAATTGACCAACTGTCGAACGCACTTTTCATTCAACAAAGACCTTCATCAGGAGATGGCTTCGAGGGACGGACACATCTGCTATTGCGTCGTGACACTTAACCACATCACATAGTGTTATGCCTCACATTTATTATGCCCCTTCCACTGAATTTTTTAATGAATCAAACTGAATTTTGACTGCTAAGCCCATCTATCTTTCTCTCTCTCTCTTTCTCTCTCTCTCTCACCTGCTATTCTTATTTCTAAACTCCACACATAAACATTGCTTCATTTTGCAACGATCAAGATCCGCGCTGGACTTTCTCTCTAGACTATTGTGGGATTAAATGTCCGGTTTTTGAATTTATAGAAGTTCAATGGTAGGACTGAAGACATTTAATATTTTCAATTTGATGTTTTACTGTTTTTGAATTTACTTATAGGCATATCAATGTGATATAAGCATGAGTGTTTAAAAGAATACAGTGGGATGGTGATTTTGTGAACTTTATTTGATCTTTGTACCCTCAAATGCTGTTGGAGGGGCAATGTGCATGATGTTGTCAGAGTCTCTTGTCATTTAGGGACTGAAGGTCTGGGGTCAGATTTTGATTACTTCTGTTCCCCCAATCAAGAAGGGGAACTGTATAAAGATGTCTGTTTACCATCAACCTTACACCTTTGTTCAATCTAGGAGATGATATGTCTGCCCTTTGTTCAATCAAGAGCCAGGAGGAGGAACCTTTTATCTTTTTTGTATAAATGTGTCGATGTTCTGTAAATTGTCACACACTTGGAATCATCACGTTGCATTCTGATGTGATATTCTGACTGTGTCTTTAGAGGCCTCTAAATAAATTCTTGCAAGAAAACTTCTTCATCAGATCCTGAATACAATTATTTGGACACGCAAAGATTACACTTAATATAGTAATCGAAATCTTTCTTCAGCAGGCACAAGATACTGACATGGTCATCTCATGGTCTTTTTTACGGAGCTATCCAGCGCCTGCCGCTTTTTTACACAAGAAAGTTCCACGGACTTCATCAATGCAATCAAGCCCGCCGTAGATTGTAACGGTGGGAACCAACCACTATCACAATTAGTATGCATCCATTCATTTAAAAGAGTTTTCAACTTACGTCTTTGCCGTGCCGGAAACTCTTCAACCATCACGATGGATGCAGCCTCGACTTCTGCGCCTAGCGACAATTTCCGACTATGGACCAGAAGTGTATGCAAATCAAACCACCCGGAGTCACGGTCAAATATGTCGTCCATAATATATAGTAATTATTTTCAAGTCGTTTTGATATTTATAAAGTCAGTGACATCTCACTTATGGTACTACAATTCAACAGGTCAAAACTATTCAACAATGTTGCTCATTAGTCCCCCCACCCCAATTTTTCATTATTTTTTTTAAATAATAAAAATCGCGACAAATAAATATATCCGGATCTACCGATTTCTTTGCGGGCGGCTTAATTCAACAAAATCAGCAATAATAACAAAAAAGCCGCTTCCGCTTCAACCTGTCCAAAATGCCGTTCCGAACGGCGGAGCGCTCCAACTTGACGTCACTTCCGTATACGACGGCCAATCACCTCTTACGTATAGTTCAAATGTCGTAGTAATTTTCAAAATCAAGGACTTTTGCGTCCCTCCGTAACAAAAACGACTTCAAACCCCACCAATACTTGTTCACACAGATCTCAAATACAATTTAGTAAGGACGAAATGGCAGCTGTAGTGATCCCAAACAAACAGAATTTCTCTACGTGGATAAGTGTCCACTCACCTTATTAATACGTGGCGCCTAGAAATTCAATGCGTCCAGGATCATCACAGCTTTGCAAAAACGTCCAAATTTGTTTCCATCGGGGTCACCATTTGAAGGCTTTATTTGATTACTTTATTAAGTGTAATCTTTTGCGTGTTCAAATAAATCAGAATTGAGATCTCATGAAGAAGTTTTCCTTGCAAGAATTTATTAAGAGCTCTTAAGACACAGGAAAAAAGCTTACATTCGAAAAATGATGATAAGCTCCCAGTGTGTAGAAAATATGGAAACTCGCAGGTGTCTTTATACTAGTAGAAAAAGTTCTCTCCGCCTCTTACATTTGACAGAGAGATAGTGTTGAAAATAAGCAGGCACAAGATACAGACATGGTCATCTCAGCTCCCCACCAGTTTCGGAGAAATTATGTGGACAGGCTTTGACCTTCGGTTTTTACGACCAAATGACTAATGACAAGAGACTCTGACAACTTTTAAAAACATTCTTATCTCAAGAGATGGTGAGGAGTAAGAGGTTCAAATGAAGTTCACAAAATCATTATCACATTGTTAATCATTTAACTACACATGGTTATATCGTATCTATATACCTATAACTAAATTCAACAACAGTAAAAATATAAATTGAAAAAGTTAAATGTCAACAGTCCATCAATTGAACTTGTAAAAGTTCATAACAAGACATTTAACCTTTAAAAAACATTCTAGAGAAAAATTCCAGCGGGATCTTCATCGGATGTTGCGACAGCGGTCATAGCTTTAGGAGTTACTGATTCAACCATCATATAAGACGACTTGTTTTGAACATCTTGTTTTTCAATAGCTGTGGTAATAAGTCTTTGGCACAGAGATCGGATACACGAAATGCAACACACCCACAAGTGGTCAACAAAGCCGCAAATACAGAAACAGAAATCAGAATTGAGGAAACCAAAGTTTTATATCTACCAAAAGCATTCATCCAGGTATCCCAAATTGACGTATTGATACCGGAATGCTCTTTCATTTTTTTATTAAGTGTTCGGAGTCCTTCAATTGCAATGGTTAAACTTCCATCCGGTGCAGTATTATTAGGAATAAAAGTACAACATTGTTCTCCAAACATTGAGCAAACACCACGTCTTTCTGCAAGCAACATATCAAGTGCGATACGATTTTGGAATGCCATTAAAGATGTGGCAGACAACTGGCCGTGTACAGCCTCAAAACCAGATTGAGTCCAATTTCCTAGCCTTTGGACATTGTAATGTACATAATTAATTCTATCTACATTTTTGTTAATGGTGCACCACCAACAAAGTAGAGATTCAAATCCTGAGGCTACTTGATCCAAGCCAATTTATACTCATCTGGGACCCCACGTGGTACCCCAATCGCATCTATGTATGTGGGAACATTTTGATCCTGCCAAGTGGATCTTTTGACTCTCTGAAAAGAAAGAGAAAATTTCGGTTGCCAAGCATTAACAATTTGCAGGTTATCAACAGATGTAGGGAAAATATCTACTGGCAGAAGGAGGGTGATGAGAGCACAATATCCCTTCATACTCAGAGGTAACTAATCAAATATCCGGCTGTCTCCGTACCACCACCATATGTCCGCCCTGGATTGAGGCTGAAATTTATGACCTACATCTATTGCTGAAATGCAGTGAGTGGTGTGATTTAGTTTTCCCAATTGTTTCCCAGTACCTGTCATTTTAATACATGAAAAATTACCATCCGCAACTTTATTTGAAAATATTGGTTTAGTGGTTTGCCAATTAACAAGTGGATACACTTTATCCCATTGAGAGCATTTAACATTGGGGACAGTTTTATTCATAAGTTCCATTACACATTTATCCTCTATTTTAGCAGGGATCACCCGCAATAAAGGTCTTGGACCCACGCATACGACGCAATCTTCCCCCGAGGCACGTGCTGCCTCATTTGCTAACAGTAGCCAATTATTACTGCCACCAGATAGACCCATTGTAGCCCGAAACCATTCAACTACACCATCAATTTGGAAACTAAAAGCTTCTACCCCCGACTCCATTGTGTATTTAGTCATTTTTGGTTGTTCTGACTTACTCATAGTTGTATCAATGCAAATTAAAATTGGAAAATAGGGATCAGCTCCGGAGAACCATGCCTATTATAGGTATTATTTAGATTTACATTAGGCAGCCGCATATTACCATCAGGAAGAACAAAAGTTAATTCGAGTTGACCTCCCATTTTACGCAATGTTACTCTTTTGCTAAAGAAAACTGCCTCCACGCTTGAACCTGACGGCCAGTATCGTCCACTTTGGGTGGTAATAAAAGTACTCCAGTCTAGTCGTAAAACACTCCCTGTCAAATACCACCAGTACTTGAGCCAAAGGCCACCCTTAGTTGGCCTCCCAGTCCTAAATCCCCTAAAGTCATCCCTCAGTGAGTTGTCTTCTAGAGTTCGCTGAGTGCAGCAGTGCAGTTGACATTCGAGAAGGCCATCAGCCATATTTCTTCCTTCGTGTATAAACAGAATGTGAGGCTGTGTCAAAACAGATTCAATCTTTCTCTGTCGTCCTCCTGTCATAGTCAATGCTTGGCTAGTCACATATTGTACCGTACTATGTGATGTACGTTCCGTCAACGGATGATGTAACACAATATGAGACGTTTTCTGAATCAAGCGTACTAATGCTGAAGAAAATGCCGCACACACATGATGACGCTTCTCATATTTTTCAAGAGGTGTTGATGCATAAAGGCAAACATGTCTATTACCATCCTCCCTCTTTTGATAAAAGGACAGCTGATACACTCGATGATTTCTCAGAAACGTCAAGAAAAAACATCTTAGTGTAATCAGGAACGACAAGAGCCGCGGCTGATGACAAAAATTGTTTTAGCAGGACAAAGGAAGTCTCAGCATCATGGGTCCAATCAAGAACATGTGACAGGTTTCTCATTCCTTTTTCATTCACCAATTGTCTGAGAGAATGAGTCAGTTTCGCAAAATCCGGAACATGATGTCGAGAATAGTTGCACAAACCCAAAAAAGCCAACATTTGTTTCACATTTGTCGGTTTGGGATGGTGCAAGATGTCATCTTTGTGTGACGGAGAAATACCTATTCCATGTTTTGATATGAGACGTCCCAAAAATGCAACTTGCGGTCGGGCAATTTGGAGTTTGTCCTTGGAGCATTTCAAGCCGACTTTAGCCAGGTGGCTCGAAAGGAGCTGTGTAGCTTGAAGGGAGGACTCCTCGGATGGCGCAGCCAGGAGCAGATCGTCTACATACTGCACCAAGAGAACATCATTAGGGAGTTGTAAATGTGACAGCAGCTGTCTTAGGGAAGCATTAAAAACTCCAGGAGACAACACAAACCCGTGAGGCAGACGGGTATATGAGTAGCACTCATTATTCCACGTAAATGCAAAATACTTTTGCATAGACGTGTCAAGAGGGATGCAAAAAAATGCATTCGCCAGATCAATGCAGGTAAAATGAGTGTGCAAAAGACTGATTTGTGACAGCGCAGAATGAGGATTTGGCACCGGCAAGGCAGGTGTCAAAACTTTAGCATTAATAGCCCTTAAATCATGCATCATGCAAAATTTACCAGTATTCTTTTTTCTACTGGGAGAATAGGAGTATTGTAGTTAGACCTATCAATTTTGCAAAGAACTCCCATTTTTAGCAATCCATCAATTGTTTCCGAGATGCCAGCTTTTCCGTCAGGCTTCATTTGGTACTGCGGCACCCAAACGGGTGAGTCGGGTGTCACTTCAGAAGTTACCGGAGCAACGTCACATAAGCCCACATCAGTCGAGTCTGTGGACCAGAGTGCATCAGGCAAGGTTTTTAACATGTCACCAGCAAGGTCGCTATCAGATGTCTCTCTTCCGTGATGCCGATCCAACAGTTGATGCTCTAACACAGACATTGAAGCAAACATGTCAGATTTAATCCAATAGGCATCAAGTGATTTTGAATACAGCAAATCCGAGTGTATAGAGCATTGCCAATCAGTTGCTTTTGTGCATGCGAGGACAAACGGACCCAAATCTTTCGCCGTGTGCTGGGATGACACCATCAGTGATATATGAGGATGACATGCCAGCACAGATTTGTCAGGTGGTTCTGTCATTACATACCATTGAGCTTGTTCTTCAGTCAGATACACAGAAAATGCAACACCGGGCCCACCTGCGAACAGATCACCTACCCGCAACTCCCAGGTGTCACCAACAACTTTCTGGAAGGCTTCATTGTACATGTCATCTCCTGTCCTGTCATAATATAGAGTACAACGCATACAGTCTGAAACCACATCATATGATCGGAGGTTATGAACCCAAGGGGTCCATTGTGTCCAAAAATTCTCAGCATCCCTCCAGCCGGAGGAATCAGTGTCAATCTTTGCCCAGTAGATGTCAGGCGAGATGCAGGACATGGCGTGTTGAGGTATCACAGGCAACTGGGAAGAGACGTAGGAGGCAGGGGCGCCAGCGCAGTAGAAGGTATTTCCATCTGGGAATTTGAGCAAGAGTCCTTTCGATCCACACTGGATCAATGGCGCAGTATTTATGAGCAGATCCCGTCCCATTAGATTCACAGGACAATTGGGTGCATAGACGAACTCATGTAGGAAAGTTTGTGTGTAGCATTGCGTTCGCGTAGGGGCTGTCAAATTCAGGATAGTCTGTTCTCCCTTGAATCCAACCAGCGACATGCCATTTGCTGTGAGCTTGAATTCCGGCGGCAATGTCATAATGGTAGAATGTCATGCTCCAGTGTCCACCAGAAATGATAACGTCGTGCCCCCTACATTGATATCAATCATTGGTTCTTGGAGGGCAGATTCAGGGCTGAGTCATTGCGGAAACTGTCCACCAGGTGGCGGCAGGAACTGCTGGTTAGGAACAGAGGGATATTGTTGTCGTGGCGATGACAAGCCACGTGTAGCACCACGCCCCCTCTGGTGAAAGAAGCCACGGCTTCTCTGCATTCCACTCTGCCGTCCTTTCTGCATTCGTCGTCCTCTGCCCCTGATGACACGTGATTCTTCACGGCAAGTGTCTGCCCAGTGGCCGGGCCGACCACAGTTGAAACAATAATTCCGATCATATGATGCTCCATTCTGAAACATAATCAAATCTGATCCAACAGTATTAGGTGATAACATGTTCACAGAAGCCGAACTCACAAAATCCTCCTCTTTTTTCTTCAAAGTTTGTAATTGTAGCATTGCCATTTGTAATTCAGTATTCTTAAGTTTTTCATTTTTTGATTCGATATCTTTTTCATACCTTCTCAAATGATGTTTAAGATGACTTAACCATCTTACATGCTCGGCGCCTGGCAAGTCCGGATTGGCCTCCATAGCTTGCACAATCGGTTTTGGAGCTCCTTTTAAAATTGCAGACCGAAAAATTTGTGAATACAATACAGTATCGGTCGGCAAGTGTCCAGTCTTTAATGAGAATTGGACAAGTGCCCGATCAATGAATGTAGCAGCATCCTCATCAATTTTTTGAGTGAACAATAAGTCAGAAATGACAATTTCCGGGATAGGAAATAATTCACCTAATACTTCAAAAAGTGACAAATAATTATCATGTGTTAGCGTCTCACCATCCATTAGAGAAGGCATCCCTGAATTAGACATTAACACTTCAAGTTGCGAGAGGGGACACGCCTGTGTCAATAGCGCACGCACATCCCCCACTGTCAAAATCTAACCTATCACCTCTCTCTGCAGGGACCTGAGCCAATTCTGTCCCCCCGCTTGTAATGGCGGCAGCCTCTGCGACAGTACGCTCAGATCGGAAGGCAAATAAGGTTTATACAGAGTGGCAGAATTTCCAGTGGCCGGATCAACTTTAGTCAACATGGGTGCTTGCAAACTTGTCTTAGAGCGAGTCACTGGTTGATTAGAAGCACTGTCTAAAAGTCTGTCTGACACGCTGAAGTCACGTGACCCAGAAACACTCTCCACTGCACATGTTAGCTCTGCCAATTTCCTATGTATATCTTCAATTTGATAGCTATTAGCAACAACAGATGCTTCTCCGGTCATATCACGGTCCTGCTGTCTGAACAATTCATCACGCTCAGCCTTCAAAACACGACTTTGTTCAATCAATTCATCTTCAGCAGCCTTTTCAACACGATCAAGAATAGCACGCCATCTACTACGAGCTGACTGTGGAATCTCCGCATGCCGAGTCAATTCCAATCCGAAAGCTCTCGCCGGGTTCAATTTTTCCTGCGGATAATCTCTAATGGCTAACACTTTATCCAAATGTAATTCCAGCCGTTTCACAGAAGCATTTATGCCAGCAGCTAACGCATTAGCAGCCTTCACAACCGAGTCGCCAGTTAGCGTCTCATCACAATTTCCCGAATCCCATTTTACATCAAGATTACCACCATTTACCATTAAAACAGGTGCCTGCAAATCCTGCAGCATCTGAATAGCCGTACTATACGGTGATTCAGTAAACGGGTTCATAGGGCCAAATCCATCACCCGTGCTAGCCTCAGCATAAGCAGGCGGAGCCGTTAGCTTAGCATCAGCCTCGCGGTTTTCAACCTCGTGTCCGTTAGCCGAGTCGTGGCTAGTAGACTTGCTTAACACAGCTTTACGAGCAACCTTCACGGAGCTGCCTAAAGCAAGCATTCTAGCGTTAACCAACATTCGATCTACCACCTTACATTGTCATCTAAATTTTCTTCCATTCGAAGAAAATATAGATGTATTTTTTACAGAGCTATCCAGCGCCTGCTGCTTTTTTACACAAGAAAGTTCCACGGACTTCATCAATGCAATCAAGCACGCCGTAGATTGTAACGGTGGGAACCAACCACTATCACAATTAGTATGCATCCATTCATTTAAAAGAGTTTTCAACTTACGTCTTTGCCGTGCCGGAAACGCTTCAACCATCACGATGGATGCAGCCTCGACTTGTGCGCCTAGCGACAATTTCCGACTATGGACCGGAAGTGTATGCAAATCAAACCACCCGGAGTCACGGTCAAATATGTCGTCCATAATATATAGTAATTATTTTCAAGTCGTTTTAATATTTATAAAGTCAGTGACATCTCACTTATGGTACTACAATTCAACAGGTGAAAACTATTCAACAATGTTGCTCATTAGTCCCCCCACCCCAATTATTTTTTTTTTTTTTAAATAATAAAAATCGCGACAAATAAATATATCCGGATCTACCGATTTCTTCGCGGGCGGCTTAATTCAACAAAATCAGCAATAACAACAAAAAAGCCGCTTCCGCTTCAACCTGTCCAAAATGCCATTCCGAACGGCGGAGCGCTCCAACTTGACGTCACTTCCGTATACGATGGCCAATCACCTCTTACGTATAGTTCAAATGTCATAGTAATTTTCAAAATCAAGGACTTTTGCGTCCCTCCGTAACAAAAACGACTTCAAACCCCACCAATACTTGTTCACACAGATCTCAAATACAATTTAGTAAGGACGAAATGGCAGCTGTAGTGATCCCAAACAAACAGAATTTCTCTACGTGGATAAGTGTCCACTCACCTTATTAATACGTGGCGCCTAGAAATTCAATGCGTCCAGTATCATCACAGCTTTGCAAAAACGTCCAAATTTGTTTCCATCGGGGTCACCATTTGAAGGCTTTATTTGATTACTTTATTAAGTGTAATCTTTTGCGTGTTCAAATAAATCAGAATTGAGATCTCATGAAGAAGTTTTCCAGGCAAGGATTTATTAAGAGCTCTTAAGACACAGGAAAAAAGCTTACATTCGAAAAGTGATGATAAGCTCCCAGTGTGTAGAAAATATGGAAACTCGCAGGTGTCTTTATACTAGTAGAAAAAGTTCTCTCCGCCTCTTACATTTGACAGAGAGATAGTGTTGAAAATAAGCAGGCACAAGATACAGACATGGTCATCTCAGCTCCCCACCAGTTTCGGAGAAATTATGTGGACAGGCTTTGACCTTCGGTTTTTACGACCAAATGACTAATGACAAGAGACTCTGACAACTTTTAAAAACATTCTTATCTCAAGAGATGGTGAGGAGTAAGAGGTTCAAATGAAGTTCACAAAATCATTATCACATTGTTATTTATTTAACTACACATGGTTATATCACATCTATATACCTATAACTAAATTCAAAAACAGTAAAAATATAAATTGAAAAAGTTAAATGTCAACAGTACATAATGGATTGAAGTAAACAGCTGTGAATAATGTCTGATAAAGCCATTGCCAAAAGCAGAATAAAACAGCAATTATTAACTATTTTGGGTGGACCAAAAATTCCAACAGACTAAATACATTGAAACATTTTTATTAATTTCCATAATGACTGATTAAATTGATGAGTTGAGAAAAGACAATATGGTACAAGAGGGCTGGCTAGGCATGTAACCAACCCACCAATCTGACTTTATCCAAATTGGTATTAGATTTATATACCTATTAGAGGTGGAACGATTCCCAAAATCCACGGTTCGGTGTTGTTGGTTTTGTACTCACAGTTTTCAGTTCAATTCGGTATGCAGTCATTTTTAGAAAAATCAATTATGTCTTGGAGTTAAACGTAAAAGTGTATATTATTCACAGCTAATTACTATTATTGTATTATCATTTAAATTATTTTTATTCTATTTATGCCAGTGGCATATAGTGGCAGGCATAACAAATAACTGCTCTTCATTTGGATGGCAAAAGGTAAAATCAACCTGTGTCTATCTGTATATTGCCATTCATACAAAAGACTAAGGCCCCGTCCAGACGAAAGCAAAGCTGTCTTCGTTCCTCAAACAAATCTCGTACAAACAGAAGCATTTTAAGACTTGCGTGTGTCCAAAAGAAGACGCTGAGGACGTTAAACGGCAGTAATGTATATGCCAAGTCTGAAGTGGTGCTGTAGCACAGCCACAGGGAGTTAAAGCGTAGAAGAAGAATCAGCAAAGAAGACAAACTTTTTGTTCCTAACTATTGCAATCTACAGAACAAACATGGCTTTGCATGTATTAAAACTGTCACACCGCGGTGAGGGTGTCTTGTCATTTCCTGTTTTATTGTGAAAAGTCTGACTCCTCTCGTTTCAGGTCACTTGCCCTTCCTCGTGTGGTGTCTGTGTCAACCCTGATCCCTGATTGTTTCCACCTGTTCCCCATTACCCTCATGTGTTAAATAGTCTGCGTTTTCCCTGTCTTGTGCCGAAGTGTTTTCGTTTGAGCCACTGAAGCCTGCCATAGACCACAGCCTTGATATCCAATTGCCTTGTTGCCTTTATTTGCCTTGTCTCGTGTGTGAAGTTGCTTAAAACAGTAGTCTTAACATTATGTGTATTTTAAAGAATATCCTGTATATATTTTTATGTTTTTATATTATCAACTGTCGTTTAGAGGCACCGCTCAACTTTCTCAAATGTTTTGTATTTTTCCATGACGTATGAAAACAGAAACTTAACCATGTTTTGTATGAAACGAAACTTAACTGTAATAAAAGCGACGAGGTGGCCGGGGGAAGAGAGAGAGTCGGACGGAGCCGAGCGTGAGTTAAGGTCTCGCGTCTCCTTTCCTCTCCCAGCCGCGGTTGCAATAAAACAAAGCAACAGCTTCTGCCTCCTTTTTCCTTGGTGCACGGTCGGTAACTAAGGGGATCTGTAATATCAGACCCAACATTTAACTGGTGCCGAAACCTGGGACCTGCATCTGGACGGACGACCGCCGCCGAACCGAGGACACCGAGAATCTGTCGACAGCGTCTCCCCTTGCGTGACGGGTCTCGTCGCTCCGGCCACGGCCGTTCGCCCGGACACCGGGTCCTGCGAACCAGACCGGCACCGAGGACTAACAGGTATTATGCTGTTTAATTATCACGATTTACAAAAGTTTGAAAAAGGAACACTAAATATACTGAAGAAGTAAGAGAAAAATAGAAAAATGGGGAGTAAAAGAAAAGCGCTTGGGCGTTGGCCCGTGAAGAAGAAAAACCCATGGTATATATGATCCGGGCATCAAAGGGATCACGGTTTTATTAGATGAGATCCAAAATACTTTTATTGACTAGTTTTTAACTTGTTAAAAAAAAGTGTAGTTTTCGGGTGCCCGGGTAGAGGAAATTAAACGTTGCCGTAAATACGTAATAATTTACACCTCCCCACTCATTGTTTACCAAAATATCTGTGTTCAATATAACTAAGATTTATCAGGTCAGAACAGAACTGACTGCGATTAAAAATAATCGCCTAAAACACAAATCATGGTTTTAAATTAGAAAGTGGTGCACCACAGAAAAGACTAAGTGTGTGTGTTTGTGTGTGTGTGTGCTTGTGTGTGTGTGTGTGTGTGTGTACTGTATGTGTGTTTATGAGATAAGGTTAGGAGGGAGTAACTGCTGCCCGCTCGGGAGTAGAAACAATGGGCCAGTCATTGAGAAAAGAAATAGAACAACACCAGGATGTTAAGTTTATTGCAAGCTTTGACGCTAATGTGTGCAAGAATCTGGAATCCTGGGTGACCAAGTATGATTTTAACTCGTCTTTGAGAGATGTCAGGAACAAAGAGGAAGTTAAGAAAAGTTTAGTGGAGAAAAGAGCAAAGAAGATTAAAAAGGGAAAGAATGTAGAAAAATTGGAAGCACAACTACGTGCTGTTGAAGTGTGGATAAAACAGTGTAAAATGAGGGCAGAAAGCATTTTGGAAAGTGAAGAAAGAAAAAAGGAAAAGACAGAAAGAAAAATGTACCAGATGAAGATAAGACCAACGGAAGAAACCGGCGCCAGACGAAGAGACAACGGAAATGCACCGGCTGAAGTGCGACAGCAAAAGGATCCAGAAGAGGAAGTAAACGTCAACCAACAGCGGGAACCGCCTACCCCGTCTACCTCCTCCCCAAACTCCACCTCCACGAGTTTTGGGGACGGAGCCTCCCCTCCTATTGGAAGCCGTACAAGATCAAACAAACCAACAGCAGACGTCCTGGCTGCAACAACAAAATTATACCCAGACATCCAGCAGGTGGCAGCATATCCCATGGTAGCTGTAGCCAACCCAGCTTATGGAATGCCAAATCCTGGTCAACCTGCTCATCCACAGACCTTGCTGCTCTATCGGCCATGGACCGAAGAAGAAAAAGTAGCCGCATGCGCATCAGTTCCTCCCATTGAAGATAACGTTGAAAAATGGGCAGCTGCAATTAGAGAACTACATGGATCCTATCACCTCAATGGCAATGAATTACTAAGCGTCCTACGTCTGACCGCAGGACATCGAGTCGGAAGATTCCAAGGAGCCTTTGCTCCAGCCAACCAACGAGGCCAAGTCTACCAACCAGGCCAAGAACTAGACAACGCCCTAAATACTCTTTTAGAAAGAGCCATCGCAGTGTTCAAGAAACCACCTGATTTAACTAAAGTCCGCCAATGCCGCCAAGAACCTGAAGAAAGCGCACAAAAATATGTGGACCGCCTCCAAGACGTACTGAAACTACATGGTGGCATCGAAGAAAGCACTGAGGCACAAAGCACATACCAAACATTACTGCGGGCAACATTCCTGGATGGACTAGTGGACGGTACAGTCAATTTTATCAAGAAACATTACCACACCTGGAGAACTGCCCCGGTGAATGATCTCGTAGCTTGGGCCTCACACGCTGAAGACCTAAAAAGACAAAAAGCGCAATCATCAGTCTTCAATGCCATGCACACATTTTTTCAACATGCCTCTCCTCCACCTTCTGGACCAATTTACTACCAAAACCAACCCAATCGGGGTAGAGGACGTGGACGCGGAAGAGGAAGAGGCCGACCAGCCACCAGACAGGATGTGTGCTACAATTGTGGCAAGTACGGCCACTTTGCCCGAGATTGCCGCTCCAAACAAAAAATTGAGACCCCAAAATCTGACCACTGGGATCCAACCGAATGACGCGAGCAGGAAAGGTCAAGTGATGAAAACCCTGATGACACCAGAACGATCATCGAGGTGCTTGACCTGACAGTCCTGTTTAGCCAGATGTCCTCTATTGACCCAGCAGTAAGAAAACTAGGCTTAGGGCCATTTACTACAACATTGAAATTCATTGTGGATTCAGGAGCACAATCCTCCGTGATCACTGATCTACCAACAGGTGTCAAATTGTCAAAAAGCACAATAATGGTCATAGGAGTGGGAGGTAGACCAGCCATCCATTACTTTACCGAACCACTGACCATTATTGATGAAGACGGAACAGAATACCCAGATCAAACTTTCGTTTACGTGCCTCGTTGTCCTGAAAACCTCATCGGACGAGATTTGATAAAAGCCATGAGCCTTGTATTAATGGTCGAAGGCTCCAGCATGGTCGTGACAAAAAGAGGACAAGAAACACCAATGCAGATGTTAGTACTAGAAGGAAAAGACAAACCACGCCCATTCTACAGTCTGGATCCGATCCAAAAAGGTCCAACATCAGTAACAAACAATCTGCAACAGATGCCAGAACAAATCCTACCAAATTCAAATTGGGTGCCCCAAACCACGTACCCACTTCACTCCACCATCCGCTTCGCCCCGAACAAAGAGGACAGAGACTTCTTTGATCAATGGTCCCGATTGACAACCATGCGGGCCCAAATAAAGGACCTAATTTGGGACGAACAGGCAGGATGGATGGCAGCCACAGTAATCTTTCCAGATTACATATATGCATTAACCACATATGAAGGCTTTGGCATTCCCTTCCACATTTCACTGGCAAAACCAACAGGCTGGAGATGGAAAGACATAGGATCAAAAATAAGAGATGTAACATGGTCCGAACAACGACTTCCGTGGACTCCATGTCAAGATGGAAGATTTAAACGCATCATGTCATCAGGAAACGTGGTCTGGAGGAAAAAACTAAACTGGGTGACAACATTTGTCCCCAGCACCCACCTAAGTACATGACATCCGGAGGAAACCACGATCCTGGCACTAAAAGACGCCATGGATCAAATACCACCTCAGCTGTGGTCAGCGTCAAAAACCGATGTGGGCCTAATGACCACAGCCACAGAAGTAACAATTGAACCAAGAACAAACTATCGCCCACGAATCAATCAATACCCACTCAAACCTGATGCCAAAGAAGGAATCACACCAGTAATCATGAACATGGTAAAAGCTGGAGTGCTCATAGAAGCCCCCAAGGTAACTTGTAACACTCCAATCTTTCCAGTAAAGAAAGCAGACACCACGACCTGGCGAATGGTCCACGACTTAAGAGCCGTAAATCAGGCAGTAAAACAGAGAGCCCCCTGCGTCCCCGACCCCCACACTCTACTCAATGCGCTGAAGCCAGAACAGAAATGGTTCACAGTAATTGATCTAAGCAACGCCTTCTTTTCCATCCCATTGCACGAGTCTGCCCGTCATTGGTTTGGTTTCACCTTTAATCAAAAGAAGTACACCTATACGAGACTACCCCAAGGCTATGCAGAGAGCCCCACCATTTTCTCTCAAGAAATCAACAACTGTCTGAGCCTCCATGAACACAGTGAAACCACTCAAATCTTGATTTACGTAGATGACATTCTCATCGCCAGTCCAACCAAAGAAGAAAATCAAGAAGAAGCAGTGAAACTGTGTCAACACCTGGCAAAGACAGGAAACAAAGCCTCACTGACCAAACTACAGTGGACTCAGACCGAAGTAGTTTTCTTAGGTCACATCATATCGGCAGAAGGAAGAAAACTAACCTCTGATCGGAAACAAGCTATCCTTGATGCCCCCAAACCAAAGACCAAAAGACAGATGATGGCCTTCCTAGGCCTAGTGAACTTTTGCCGTCTATGGGTTCTGGACTTCGCCGAAATAACGCAACCACTGGTGGATTTAATTTACCAAGAAGACATCGCCCTGGCCGATCCCATCACATGGACGAAAATAGCTAATGACAAGTTCAATCAGATAAAACAGACCATCACAAGCACAAGCCCTTTGGGCCTACCCGACTACAAGAAACTGTTCACCCAAACAGTGGACTGCAAAGACGGATTCATGACATCCGTCCTACTCCAACAACATGGTACACAAATGCGACCAGTGGCCTACTACTCAAAGAAACTTGATGCTGTCGCCAGAGCCCTGCCCCAGTGTGTCCAAGCAGTGTGTGCCGCAGCAATGGCTGCCCAAGCATCCGCCGAATTGGTGTTGTTCCATCCCACCACTCTACTAGTAACACACTCAGTAGATGTTCTTTTGACTCAAACAAAGATGTCATTTCTCTCACCAGCAAGACATCTTGGCCTAACAGCTGTACTGTTGTCCCAACCCCATCTTACCATCAAGAGATGCAGCACTCTCAATCCTGCAAGTCTCCTCCCAGTGGAGACAGATGGGACACCACACAGTTGCACAGAAGCCACCGAGGAAATCTGCAAACCAAGAAGAGATTTGTTAGACACACCCTTACAAGAAGGAGAAGCAGTGTTTGTAGATGGTTCCTCAAGCAAAGATGAACTAGGCAACACCAACACAGGCTATGCAGTGGTCACACAACAAAAGACACTGAAGAGCGGACGATTAATAGGAAATCTGTCAGCACAAGCAGCAGAACTCATCGCGCTAACAGAAGCATGTAAATTATTCAAAGACAAAGCAGTAACAATTTGGACCGACAGCCAATATGCCCACTCGACATTGCACATCTTTGCCGCCATGTGGGCTCGACGAGGAATGAAAACATCAACAGGAAAACCTGTTCAACACGGCAAATTACTCACTGACCTTTTGGCCGCTGTACTGCTACCCTCCAAAATAGCGGTATGCAAATGCAAAGCTCACACCTCAGCAAAAGACGCCGTTTCTGTAGGAAATGCAAAAGCAGATTTGGCAGCCAAACAAGCAGGCCAAGACAAAACAAAGATCGTCATGCTCGCCAACCACAAAGAAACACAACAACACAACAACATTCCAAAACAAGTACTAATTGACATGCAAAACAACGCTCCAGACAAAGAAAAAACACTATGGAAAATGATGAACATTGAACTCACCCCAGAAGTCCCCAAACTCAAGAAGAACAATACCCATTTGACCATAACTGTAAAAACTGAGGAACAAGGGTGTCTCCAGTTCGCTTTAGTGCCATGGGAATCATCTTATGATCCAGCATTCCCATTTCAATTCTGTATCTTAGAACCAGAAGCACAACCCACTTATACTGGGGGCAACCCCGATCCGTACAAAATTGTCCCCGTTAGCATCATTAAAGTAAAAGAAAAAGATCCGATCACTCTGTTACAAGCTTGGGATGACCCCTTTAATAATGGTGAACATACACACCCCCTAGCAGCCAACACCTGGTGGCAATATGCCAATATGACTGCATACAAGAATAACGTGTCTGGTTGTTATGTTTGTTCCCTCTTACCCCATGCAGCTGCACAGCCAGCTTTGTACGCTACGCCACTTACATACACAGACGGATTAGAAGCCAGGGCCAAAACCTTTGCCCCCCCACCCACTTCTAATGCCAAGCGCCTTTCTGTGCTCAATCAAGCGTCTGCTACAGGATTTAAAGTCACCCTGGACAAATCACATTTGGCTCATTGTAATGATATTGAAGACGACTCATATTGTTTCCCCTTGTGTGTCAACTTAACAGGAACAGGGGACATGTCCATCTCATCAGTCGACTCCAAATACTGTAACCACACTACACTCGTGCCACATAATGATACACCCGAGGCAATTGAGGGAGTCTGGTGGATGTGTGGCTGGAAGGCGTATATGCAACTGCCTGTCAGCGCCGCAGCCATCTGTACTCCTGTCTCTGTCTCTGATCACACGTACATAGTAACAGCAATACCAGCCCCCCCAAGCAAAAGGCCCAAACGCTATGTTACTTTCAGTGAACATGATCCCATTTGGGGAAGTAATGTCCCCATAGAGCACAGATATTGGTCGACTGGTGACAGAATTACACAAGCCCTGTTCCCCCACACTGGTGTAGTGAAACTCGCACTCAGAATAGAAACTATTGACTACAGATTCCAAAGTTTTGTTAATGCCTCCATCCTTTTAGAAGAAGCCCAGAATGAAGTTATTTCTGCCACTCGCCTTATGGCCCTTCAAACTAGAATGGCAGTTGATTTGGCCTTAGCTCCCCAAGGAGGAGTGTGTGCAATGATTGGAGATCATTGCTGTACTTACATCCCTGACAATAACCAAACCATAATAGACGTCCTACACACTATGAAGAACCTTAGGGATACCATGACACGTGAAGACCAGGTTACCCCTGGCTGGTTAGACTGGTTATTCTCTGGCTCCTGGTCCCAGGTTCTCCTTAAAATTTTGGGCCCCTTCATTGTGATCATTATAATGTTTATCTTATTATGTGTTATTTGTTCCTGCTGTATTGTCCCAATGTCTAAGAGATTAGTCGCCCGTATGTTCGTGGCCCAGATGTATCAATATAACTTACTACGCGTAGAGGATTATGTTGACACTGTGGAGACCGACACAAAAGTGTGACCCTCATCTTATTGTGTTTTCCTAACTTCAAATTCAGTTCCATTCTCAGACCAAGAGGTTCTCGTCACCGTGCGGTGGGGGAGTTATGGAATTTTTCCCTTTAAGTTAAGGGTTTTCGCCATTTCCTGAGAATGGTTCAAATGTTGTGAATCTATTAATGAAGTAATACTGAGAAAACTTAATTGTTTTAGTATTTACTGATGTCCTTTTAAATCCACAACAGGAGGGAATGTGAAGTTGCTTAAAACAGTAGTCTTAACATTATGTGTATTTTAAAGAATATCCTGTATATATTTTTATGTTTTTATATTATCAACTGTCGTTTAGAGGCGCCGCTCAACTTTCTCAAATGTTTTGTATTTTTCCATGACGTATGAAAACAGAAACTTAACCATGTTTTGTATGAAACGAAACTTAACTGTAATAAAAGCGACGAGGTGGCCGGGGGAAGAGAGAGAGTCGGACGGAGCCGAGCGTGAGTTAAGGTCTCGCGTCTCCTTTCCTCTCCCAGCCGCGGTTGCAATAAAACAAAGCAACAGCTTCTGCCTCCTTTTTCCTTGGTGCACGGTCGGTAACTAAGGGGATCTGTAATATCAGACCCAACACGTGAGAGAACCTTTGTTTGTAATTTTGCATAGCTTAGTTTTGTTTAGTCATAGAGTGATTTTTGTTTTTGAATGTAGTTGTGAACTTCCTCCCTTTTGGAGCGCTTTCAGTTAATGTTTGTATAGTCTTTATTTTTCCTCTCTCATTGAAGAGCTTTTGTTTTGTTAATTAAAAGCTGCTTTACCCTCCACCTCTTCCTCTGCGTCTGAGTCCAAAACAGCCTCGTTGTGTCAGAACACTTCGGCCAGCATGGACTCAGCAGAAAGAGAGCAATGGATCGCAGCTTTGCGGGCTCAGGATGCCCGTCTACGCCGACAGGAGGAGTTTCAGACCGCCATGGCAACGCAAATGACTGAGCTTTCAGCTCAGATTCCGGGTGCTCGAAGTCGCACCAATAGCCCTCCGGCCGAGCCAGAGACTCAAGCTACCTTGCCGACCCTACCCGTGCCATATACCGGATCAGGGATCAAGTTAGCCTCTCCTGAGCGATTCTCTGGAGAGCCAGGACAATGCAAGGCCTTTTTAACAGACTGTGACATTCATTTTGAGTACTCCCCCCAGGCTTTTCCCACAGATCGTTCAAGGGTGGCTTTCATGATCTCTCACCTGACTGGAAGAGCCAGAGCCTGGGCCACGGCAGAGTGGGCCCGCTGTTCCCCACTTTGCAGCTCCGCTCCGAAATTCCGAGCCGCTCTTCAGGGAGTCTTTGACCCAGCCTGTTCCGACCGAGAAAAGGCCCGGCAGCTAAGCAGTCTGATCCAAGGAAGGGACTCCGTGAGTGACTATGCCATACGCTTCCGCACTCTTGCGGCAGAGAGTGGCTGGAACACCACGGCGCTCTACGACGTTTTTCTCAAGGGCCTGACAACGTCCATCCAGGAGCTTCTCATCGCAGTCGATCTTCCACCGGATTTGGACTCCCTCATCGCCCTGGCCATACGGACGGATCATCGGCTGCAGGAGGTGACGCAGAGCCGCGCTCGCCGGACCAGGACAATGGAGGGTTTCCCGCGCTTCTCAACATCAGGGGGGTCAGCTCCTCTCGGATCTCTGTCAGTTCAGCGCCAACCAGCTCCCGCGCAACCAGAGGAAGAGCCCATGCAACTGGGCAGAGCGCGGATCTCGCTGGAGGAGAGACGGCGTCGACAGCGGGAAGGGCTGTGTTTCTACTGCGGGAACCGAGATCACCTCGTGGTCGCCTGCCCAGCCAAAAGGACCCAAGAGGTGAGTCAAGTCACGACTCTGGCGGCGGCTCCACGCAGACTCACGTCAGTGAGGATCAACCATCACACCACTCCCATAGATCTCTATGCCCTGATAGATTCTGGGGCCGACGAGAGCCTAATTGACTGGGGGCTGGTGAGACATTTAGGAGCCAAGACTGAGCCGTTAATCAAGCCCATTAAGGCTAGGGCCCTGAATGGAAGTGAACTATTTATTATTACGCACATCACAGAACCCATCCAGCTCCAAGTCGGCAAACATAAGGAGCACCTAGTTTTTCACGTTTTTCAGTCTCCTTCACGGACCCTGGTCCTAGGACACCCTTGGTTGTGTAAACACAATCCCCATGTAGACTGGGTAACTGGCGAAGTTCTGGGATGGGGAAAGAATTGTGTGAGCCATGGGATTGGTTCACCAAACCGAGAAGTAGACATCACCACGGTTGATCACATTTCTGTCAAGTCCTTCACAGACGCAGAATACCCGAATTTGAGTGCCGTGCCTCCATGCTACCATCACCTCCAGGAGATCTTCAGCAAGACCAAGGCCATGTCGCTCCCACCCCATCGTGCCTATGACTGTGCCATAGAACTGATTCCTGGTTCCACCATTCCCAAGGGACGCCTATATTCTGTTTCAGGACCAGAGAAGGCGGCTCTTAGGGATTACATCGAAACTTCTCTGAAGGTTGGACTGATTCGTCCTTCCTCATCACCAGCGGGAGCAGGTTTCTTTTTTGTGGGGAAGAAAGATGGTTCCTTACGGCCATGTATAGACTATAGCCCCCTTAATGACATTACGATAAAGAACCGCTACCCTCTTCCTCTCATGTCCTCCGTCTTTGAAAATCTCCAACAAGCCACGATCTTTACTAAATTGGACTTGCGCAACGCCTACCACCTCATTAGGATCCGAGAGGGAGATGAGTGGAAGACAGGGTTCAATACACCTAGTGGCCATTATGAATACCTGGTCATGCCCTTCGGACTCACTAACGCTCCTGCAGTGTTCCAGGCCATGATCAATGACGTGTTGAGAGACTTTCTGGACCAGTTTGTATATGTTTATTTAGATGACATACTCATATACTCGACAGATCTAGCCACTCATCAGATCCATGTTTCCAAGGTTCTTCAAAGACTGCTGGAGCACAAACTGTATGTTAAGGCCGAGAAATGTGTCTTTCATGCTGGAACCGTCTCTTTTTTGGGTTTCGTCATAGCTCCGGGGAGGGTTCAGATGGACCCGGCTAAAACTAGGGCTGTGACGGAGTGGCCCACTCCTGTTAGCCGCAAGAAGGTTCAGCAGTTCCTCGGGTTCGCAAACTTCTACAGAGGGTTCAGCGCAATAGCTGCCCCTCTGCATGCCCTCACCTCCACTCTGGTGAGGTTCAGTTGGTCACCGGCGGCTGAAGCCGCTTTTGAAGAACTCAAGAAACGATTTGTCACAGCTCCGATCCTCATAGTACCAGATCCACAGCGGCAATTCATGGTGGAAGTGGATGCATCCAATGAGGGGATCGGAGCTGTCCTGTCTCAACGCGCAGAGAAGGATGGAAAGATGCACCCCTGCGCATTCTTTTCACGACGATTATCCAAGGCCGAGCGGAACTATGACGTTGGGGACAAAGAGCTTCTGGCCGTCAAGCTTGCTCTGGAAGAGTGGAGGCACTGGCTTGAGGGGGCAAAGCATCCATTCGTGGTCTGGACCGATCACAAGAACCTGGAATATATACGCAAAGCCAAGAGACTCAACTCACGCCAGGCCAGATGGGCACTGTTCTTCAATCGGTTTTCCTTCTCTCTCACTTACAGGCCAGGGTCCCAAAACGTCAAACCCGACGCCCTGTCCCGTCTCTACGATCCTGAGCCTGTAACTAAGGAACCAGAGACCATCCTTTCGCCGGACTGTGTGATTGGAGCCGTGACATGGCCTATCGAGAGAGAAGTGAAACAAGCCAACGGGGAGGCAACCCCACCAAAAGGTTGCCCGGCGAATAGGCTATTTGTTCCAGAGCAGCTGCGCCCACAGGTGATCCATTGGGGTCACACCTCGCCTCTATCCTGTCATCCGGGAGTTCGACGGACAATTTACGCCATCTCCCGGCGTTTCTGGTGGCCTTCCATGGAGCCGGAGGTCCAGGAGTACATCGAGGCCTGCTCGGTATGTGCTCGAAACAAGACATCCACCAGATCGCGCATGGGTCTGCTACAGCCTCTTCCCATTCCTTCTCGACCATGGGCTGAAATTTCCCTGGATTTTGTCACGGGACTTCCTCTCTCCAAAGGAAAGACCACCGTTCTCACAGTAGTTGACCGATTTTCTAAGATGGTCCGATTCTTAGCCTTGTCAAAGCTTCCCTCAGCCAAGAAAACGGCTGAGGTCATGATTAAACACGTTTTTCGAGTTTACGGGTTCCCTAGAGACATTGTGTCGGATCGGGGGCCCCAGTTTGTGTCACGCTTTTGGAAGGAATTTTGCCGCCTAATAGGCGCCAAAGCCAGCCTAACCTCAGGGTACCACCCTGAGGCTAACGGTCAGTCGGAACGTCTCAACCAGCAGCTGGAAACCGGTTTACGGTGCCTTGTATCTCAGAACCCGGCATCGTGGAGCAAACACCTGGTTTGGGTTGAGTTTGCCCATAACTCCCTGCCCACCTCTGCTACTGGACTCACCCCCTTCAAGTGCGTTTTTGGATACGACCCTCCTTTTTTTCCTAACCTAGAGTCTGAGGCCTCTGTTCCCTCAGCCCATGCCTTGGTCCGTCGTTGCCATCGCGTCTGGGCAGCCGCTCGGCAGGTTCTGGAGCGCCAGAGGGACAGAGGCAAGCGAGCAGCGGATCGGAAAAGGAGACCTGCTCCAGTATACCAGCCAGGGAACAAAGTGTGGTTGTCAGCCAAACATCTGCATTTAAAGGTGCCATGCCAAAAGTTGGCGCCTCGGTTTGTGGGCCCATACCCCATCTCCAAGGTGATCAACCCGGCCGCGGTCCGTCTTCGCCTGCCTCGGTCCTTGCGTGTTCACCCAACGTTCCACGTAAGCCAAGTCAAGCCAGTCAAGGAGAGTTCTCTGGTTCCGGCTCCTACGCCCCCGCCGCCTCCTGTGATTGTGGATGGGGGGCCCGTCTACAAAGTCAAGCGATTGCTGGCCGTCCGCAAGCGGGGCCGGGGCAGGCAGTTCTTGGTGGACTGGGAGGGGTATGGGCCCGAGGAAAGACAGTGGATACCTTCCCGCTTCATCATGGATGACTCTCTAATTGAAGACTTTTTTAGGGATCATCCTGACCAGCCTGGGCCGTCAGGAGTCGGCCTTAGGGGGAGGGGTACTGTCACACCGCGGTGAGGGTGTCTTGTCATTTCCTGTTTTATTGTGAAAAGTCTGACTCCTCTCGTTTCAGGTCACTTGCCCTTCCTCGTGTGGTGTCTGTGTCAACCCTGATCCCTGATTGTTTCCACCTGTTCCCCATTACCCTCATGTGTTAAATAGTCTGCGTTTTCCCTGTCTTGTGCCGAAGTGTTTTCGTTTGAGCCACTGAAGCCTGCCATAGACCACAGCCTTGATATCCAATTGCCTTGTTGCCTTTATTTGCCTTGTCTCGTGAGAGAACCTTTGTTTGTAATTTTGTATAGCTTAGTTTTGTTTAGTCATAGAGTGATTTTTGTTTTTGAATGTAGTTGTGAACTTCCTCCCTTTTGGAGCGCTTTCAGTTAATGTTTGTATAGTCTTTATTTTTCCTCTCTCATTGAAGAGCTTTTGTTTTGTTAATTAAAAGCTGCTTTACCCTCCACCTCTTCCTCTGCGTCTGAGTCCAAAACAGCCTCGTTGTGTCAAAAACAACATGAAAAAGACGAACACAGGAGAAGTGACAATGGCGGGTGATTCAAGTACATAACCGCATGTTGAACGTGAGAATAAAGAAGCAAAATATTTTGCTGCAAAAGCATAAGAAAGCTAAGGAGGCTACACAAAACGATTACGAAACAGCTATCTGCCATTGTTGTTGACAGACTGACGGTTCGCGGGCAGTCACGTGAGAACCGGTGCGTCATTATCGAGCTGCAACCATTACGTCATCACTGGAGAAGTATCCTGCATATGGTGTCCAGATGGACGCGTACGGGGTATGTTTTGAAATCTTTCCACTCTGGAGCCCGGTTTCAAAAGTGATCGGTTTCAAGCTCCGAAACCGCACCATCGTGTGGACAAAACGGTAAGAAACTTGTGAGGATTCATTGAAACTGGCTTTCGTGTGGACGGGGCCTAAGTTACCTGCAAATATATCATCTTTGTGTTCAACTATACCGCTGTCAGTTAAAGGATCATCAACACAAAGCAAAAGTGGTTAAAATAAGGTTCACATAGGTCACTGTACCTCCAGTACGTACCTCAGTTTTGGGGTTCAGTACGAGTTAGGTATGACAGGATAAATGACAAAAAGCCAAAAAAGCTGAATTATCAGGTTTTTTTCATTTACTTTTAGCAGACAGTAGTGCAGGTAACAGTTTGTCCAACATAGTGTCATTTAGGACTTTTAGGACTACCGAAGACAACTTGGTATTAGATGCAGATTACTACTTAAAAGTATTCAAGATTTATTTTCAAATGTTTCCTTCATTGTCAAAGATAGCTTTCAGTGGCATGCAAAGTTCATCCATGTCATTAGCAACATCATTATCATTATTATTGTTACTGTGTTTTTTTTTTTAAAGTAAATTTCATTTTTGTGTTCCATTAAACAAGCTCAGATTTTTGGGACTGCAATGGACAAGATCATTGTGTTAATAAAGTATATATTTTTTAGCCTTTCTAATCTAAAATAGATACTGTACCTGGGCTCAACAAAGGTTGTTTCCCAAGTGATCTAATAATAATAATAATAATAATAAATAAATAAATAAATAAAATAATAATAATAATAATTATTATTATTATTATTATTATTACTATTATTATTGGATAAGGATACATTTCAAAGAAAAAAAAAACGCTCTGTCAGCCATGCAGAAAGTCATTGTACCACCCATATTGAGTTAACCATACATTTTGGAAGCAACACTAATAATGCATTCTAAGCATCGTTGGCAGTCGTGATCACAATTTATTCATTTATTTTATGACCAGCATCATTTTAGAGACATTAATTTTAGCATTACGTAGTTAACAGAATTAACATAAATAGAGGATAAATACACACATTATTTCTGGTGAGGGATAACTACTTTTACAGAGATGATTGCTACAACAAAATAATGATTCATGTACTGTATATGTAGTTTATTTCTTAATTCACATCATCATATCATATTATATTGGACGTAGTCAATTAATGTGTACACAAACACACAAAATGTGTATGCACTTCTTAAAACAACCTTTGATTAAATCAAATATTTATTTTCCAGATTCTTGCTAAGTAAGACCTTATGTTTCAAATAACCAAGCAAGTTTTTTTTTTTTTATCTGTTCCTCACATTCATGTGTGATCCTCGACTGAAACCTTGATTTATTTATTAATTCAAATCAACAATGTTCCCAGAAGACTCAGAGTTCAAAACCGGACATGTTTTATTTGATCTTCTATGCCCTTAGAATACTACTACAGTGAAATTGATTTTCAAGTCCAATATACCAGGGGTCCCCAACCACAGGGCCAACGACCGTTACAGTGCGACTGAACAGCAGAGATAAGGGGCTCAATTATTTTTGTGTGATCTGTGAATGATCAAATGAATATTTTGAGTGAAAATAAAGAAGATAATCACCTTATTCCTTTCTCTTTTCCACTATTGATGTGGCCTATATAGCCAGTATTGCCAGTTACCTACCCGGTAAAAGGTGGTGGCCGCATCCAGCTAAGCTGCAGTTTAGTCAACCCATTAGGTTCATTACAGTACGAATAATTCACATGCACGAACCACACATAGCTGAATGAGTAGTCGAATGTAAAGTTCTTTCTGGGCCTTGTAAGGTGGAAAAGTGCTATATAGTCCCATATGACTGCCACAAAGTGTTTTACAATGAGAATGACTCAGAAGTCGCTGTCTGGGCCTGGACCAGACAATTCAGGTTTGGTTGGTGTAGCACAATTAACAGCAAGTCTTGTTTTTCTTTATTTGGACGTAGTGCATAACGTATTTCTTCTTCGTACCTTCTTATTGTTTTTCTGTTTAATTCATGTATGTCAGGCGCCCCCCCCAGGGTTCAGACTGTGAGACAAAATTTAAATTTTTAAATTTAAGGCATAAACAGTGCCTTAGAACAAGATAAACTTGCGTTGCCAAAACTTCTGAAATGTTACTTTAAGTACTGTTGTATTCTCTTTCTTTCTTTGCCCTTTACAGTGTTCCTTTGAAATAACTTGTACAACCACATATTTTGATTGGGACTTTTTCTGGCCACTGGTTAGTTGTGTTTAATTTTATTTATTTACATTCATAATGGGTTCTGTGTTTTATACAAAATTAGCATTTTCTGAACAAATGGGGAAAATGCTAATAGAAAATTCATGTAATGTTAAGGAAAAATGCTATATTGAGATATATAGTTTTTTTTTCAATTATCTGTCATTAGTTTAAAGGATCTTTGTACAGTTTGTCACTTTTTTTTACTTGCGACTGCCACCTCTGGCCCAAAGCGTAACTGCAGCATCTGTGTCAGGCTGGTTCATGGTGCGAGTATGTGTACGATCTTAAAGCGACAGCCACAGTTTACAAACGAAGACATGACGTCAAATGAAGTAAGAAAAACTCCGCCCCTCCCCTCCTGCCAAAAACTGTGAAGTGATATGCCATAGAGTACTATAAAGGGAAGATAAAAGCTAATAGGTGCAGTCAGAGTAAAACAATCAGGGCTTTTCGTATTCATCTGGGCATTGGTGGAGCATGCATGATGTAGAAAAGCTTTAACATTACCTTTTTAATCGGCACAATGCACCTTCAATATAAATTTTATAAATCAAAATGCTAGTGCTTATTGGTTACAGTACTCTGTATCGGTGCGTACTCAAGGATTGAGTACTCGTGCTACTATCGGTCTGAAACACAACTCAATGTTTTGATCACATCACAAGTATATGAAGTCACAACAGTCACACAAAATCTTAATAAAAATCCTTGTCAACAAAAAGATGCTCATATAAATTATTTGAAACAGATAATGGAAGACAGCGCTGGAAGGTCATAGCCAATGAGAAGCCATGTTCAGATAGAGATCATCCATGTGCGGTGAACAAGATAGGTATGACAAAGTGCTTTTAATCAATTGGAGTGGCCTACAGTAAGGTGTTGCCGATTATCATCAAACAACATTTGAAATATGGGTGCGACAGCTTATCTCAACTCACAAAGAGCGCAATTGCAGATTCAGGAGCAGCACTCATCTGTGACTGATGTTTTCTTGTCTAAATAGTACACAATGTTTGTCATAATTCAAGAAGCAATCGTACAGGTTACCAACACACCTTTCTAATAGTAGGGGCAGACAAAAGGAAATCAAAAAAGACTTTTAACTTTATTATACACTACTATTAATGAAGATCAAAGAGCTGATTGTTGGACTAGCATCACTGGAGTCATCCAAAGCTCGTGGGGTGGGATCAGTGACACTGGATAAAAGTGATACCGACACTTGGTTAAAGTGATACCAGCCTCAGTCTGAACACCAGAGTAATGTTTGAACCTAATTAAGTTTGTAATGGCAGCAAAAAACTATAGCACAATTTACATGTGTCTCCCTTCAAATTTTGTGGATACAAGTGCATCAATGAGCCCAACAACTCATCAAAACACAGTACAATATTGTCTCTATGCAATCGTAGTAACAGTAAAGAAATGTAATAGTACAGACACAAATTCCGTGAGAAATAACCCCTATCTAGTTTACTGTCTATTTTGTATATATATATATATATATATATATATATATATATATATATATATATATATATATATATATATCCCCTCCGTGAGTCATCACCTTATCGTGGTGGAGGGGTTTGCGTGTCCCAATGAGCCTGGGAGCTATGTTGTCCGGGGCTTCATGCCCCTGGTAGGGCCACCCAAGGCAAACAGGTCCTAGGTGAGGGACCAGACAAAGCATGGCTCAAACGACCCCAATGACAAACACAAACCTTGGATCTTCGTTTCCCTTGCCCGGACGCGGGTCACCGCGGCCCCCCTCTGGAGCTAGGCCTGGAGGAGGGGCTCGAAGGCGAGCGTCTGGTGGCCGGGCCTATACCCATGGGGACCGGCCGGGCACAGCCCGAAAAGGCAACATGGGTCCCCCTTCCCATGGGCTCACCACCGGTGGAAGGGGCCAAAGGGGTCGGGTGCGTAGTGAGTTGGGTGGCAGCGAAAGGCGGGGGCCTTGGCGGTCTGACCCCCGGCTACTGAAGCTAGCTCTGGGGACATGGAATGTCACCTCTCTGACAGGGAAGGAGCTCGAGCTGGTGTGCGAGTCTGAGAAGTTCCGACTAGATATAGTCGGACTCACCTCCACACACGGCTTGGGTTCTGGTACCAATCCTCTCGAGAGGGGCTGGACCCTCTTCCACTCTGGAGTTGCCCACAGTGAGAGGCGCAGAGCAGGTGTGGGCATACTCATTGCCCCCCAGCTACCCGCCTGTACGTTGGGGTTTACCCCGGTGAATGAGAGGGTAGCCTCCCTCCGCCTTCGGGTGGGGGGACGGGTTATGACTGTTGTTTGTGCTTATGCACCGAACAGCAGCTCAGAGTACCCACCCTTTCTGGAGTCCTTGGAGGGTGTGCTGGAGAGCGCACCCCCTGGGGACTCCCTCGTTCTACTGGGGGACTTCAACGCTCACGTGGGTAATGACAGTGAGACCTGGAGGGGCGTGATTGGGAGGAATGGCCCCCCCCGATCGAAACCCGAGTGGTGTTTTGTTATTGGACTTCTGTGCTCGCCACGGACTGTCCATAACATAATATGTGCACCTGGCACCAGGACACCCTAGGCCGTAGTTCGATGATCGACTTTGTAGTCGTGTCATCGGACTTGCGGCCGTATGTGTTGGACACTCGGGTTAAGAGAGGGGCGGAGCTGTCAACTGATCACCACCTGGTGGTGTGTTGGCTCCGATGGCGGGGTAAGATGCCGGTCCTACCAGGCAGGCCCAAACGTACTGTGAGGGTCTGCTGGGAACGTCTGGCAGAATCCCCTGTCAGAAAGAGTTTCAACGCCCATCTCCGGCAGAGCTTCTCCATTGTCCCGGGGGAGGCGGGGGACATTGAGTCCGAGTGGACCATGTTCCGCGCTTCAATTGTTGAGGCGGCCGATCGGAGCTGTGGCCGTAAGGTGGTTGGTGCTTGTCGTGGCGGCAATCCTCGAACCCGCTGGTGGACACCAGCGGTAAGAGATGCCGTCAAGCTGAAGAAGGAGTCCTATCGGGCCTTTTTGGCCTGTGGGACTCCGGAGGCTGCTGACGGGTACCGGCTGGCCAAGCGGAATGCGGCTTTGGCGGTCGCTGAGGCAAAAACTCGTTAACACTGTGTATAGTGGAGACGGAGTGCTGTTGACCTCGACTCGGGACGTCGTGAACCGGTGGGGAGATTACTTCGAAGACCTCCTCAATTCCACCAACACGCCTTCCTTTGAGGAAGCAGGGTCTGGGGACTCTGAGGTGGGCTCCCCTATCTCTGGGGTCGAAGTCGCCGAGGTGGTTGGAAAGCTTCTCGGTGGCAGGGCCTCGGGGGTGGATGAGATCCGCCTGGATTTCCTAAAGGCTCTGGATGTTGTGGGGCTGTCGTGGTTGATACGTCTCTGCAGCATCGCGTGGACATCGGGGACGGTGCCTCTGGATTGGCAGACCGGGGTGGTGGTCCCCCTTTTTAAGAAGGGGGAGCGGAGGGTGTGTTCCAACTTTAGAGGGATCACACTCCTCAGCCTCCCAGGTAAGGTCTATTCAGGGGTGCTGGAGAGGAGGGTCCGTCGGGAGGTCGAATCTCGGATCCAGGAGGAGCAGTGTGGTTTTCGTCCCGGCCGTGGAACAGTGGACCAGCTCTACACCCTCAGCAGGGTCCTCGAGGGTGCGTGGGAATTCGCCCAACCAGTCCACATGTGCTTTGTGGACTTGGAGAAGGCGTTTGACCGTGTCCCTCGGGGAGTTCTGTGGGGGGTGCTTCGGGAGTATGGGTTACCGAGCCCCCTGATACGGGCTATTCGGTCCCTGTACGACCGATGTCAGAGTCTGGTCTGCATTGCCGGCAGTAAGTCGAATTTGTTTCCGGTGAGGGTTGGACTCCGCCAAGGTTGCCCTTTGTCACCGATTATGTTCATAACTTTTATGGACAGAATTAATAGGCGTAGCCGAGGCGTTGAGGGGGTCCGGTTTGGTGGCCTCAGCATTGCATCTCTGCTTTTTGCAGATGATGTGGTGCTGTTGGCTTCTTCAAGCCGTGACCTCCAGCTCTCACTGGAGCGGTTCGCAGCCGAGTGTGAAGCGGTTGGAATGAGGATCAGCACCTCCAAATCCGAGACCATGGTCCTCAGTCGGAAAAGGGTGGAGTGCCCTCTCCGGGTCGGGGAGGAGGTCCTGCCCCAAGTGGAGGAGTTCAAATATCTTGGGGTCTTGTTCACGAGTGAGGGTAGGTTAGAGCGGGAGATCGACAGGCGGATCGGTGCAGCGTCTGCAGTGATGCGGACGCTGTATCGGTCCGTTGTGGTGAAGAAGGAGCTGAGCCGAAAGGCAAAGCTCTCGATTTACCGGTCGATCTACGTTCCTGCCCTCACCTATGGTCACGAGCTGTGGGTCGTGACCGAAAGAACAAGATCCCGGATACAAGCGGCCGAAATGAGTTTCCTCCGCAGGGTATCCGGGCTCTCCCTTAGAGATAGGGTGAGAAGCTCGGTCATCCGAGAGGGACTCAGCGTCGAGTCGCTGCTCCTCCACGTTGAGAGGAACCAGTTGAGGTGGCTCGGGCATCTGGTTCGGATGCCTCCTGGACGCCTCCCTGGGGAGGTGTTCCGGGCATGTCCTACCGGCAGGAGGCCCCGGGGACGACCCAGGACACGCTGGAGAGACTATGTCTCTCGGCTGTCCTGGGAACGCCTTGGGGTCCCGTCGGATGAGCTAGCTGAAGTGGCTGGGGAGAGGGAAGTCTGGGCTTCCCTGCTAAAGCTGCTGCCCCCGCGACCCGACCCCGGATAAGCGGAAGAAGACGGACGGACGGACAGACGGATATATATATATATATTAGGTTAATTCCATGGAGTTAGGGTTTTATTAAACAATAAAAAAAATGACAATATAGAAAATGAACAATTGCTTTTCTTTTTATATAATCAACTAGGGCTGGGTATCGATTCCAATTTCCTCAATCTATTTGATTTCAATTCACAAGAGTTCGATTCGATTCACTGCAACTCAATCCCACATTGATGATTATGGAACATCAAGTCTTCTTAAATATCAAGGACATGATAAAAACTCCAGAAACATTAAATTCCAAATTAAATTATGTGGAGGTATTGGCTAAATTATTTAGTGTTATTATCACTTACAGTAAGTGTTACACAAACATTTGCATCAGCAAGGATGAGATGAAAATATTTTCATAATTCGAATTCAATATTTGTGAATATAAATTAAAAAGATTCTGAATTGTCTTAAAGTACAATAATTCAGGTATTTCATAAATGTATGAAAATACTTTTAAATCATGTGACCAGTAAGTGTTAAGAAAACATAAACATAAATACATTTATGGGAAAAAGAGAATTTAAAAAAGAGATTTAAAAGAGAGATATTTAAATAATGGATTCATGGTTTTATGAATCATATCAGCCTCGAAAAGGGAAACCGATTCGATATCGATTATTAATTTTTTTTTAAACCCAGCCCTATAATCAACAAATTTTATTTCTTCAATTTACGTTGTGTAAAGTTGAGTAGCAAACTCTTTTCTTGTCTAGAAGTAAATCTACTGTAATGTAATGTTGAGAACATTTACTGCACACCTCAAAAGTCAAAATCAAATTCAGGGCTCTATTGTGAAAACAAACAACATTACTGCTAATATGTTATTGTTCTATTTGGCGCTGGCTACTACCACAGTGGCCGTGTTGCGATTAATAATAAAAAGTAAGATAACGAATGTCTGGTGTTGTATCTGGCACTAGCGTACAGTAATTTGTTTCCGGTTGAGTTTAACGAGTAATTTTTCTCTCCACAGAAAAGCCTGGCGGGCCACAGGATAAAAAACTATCAAATATTTGCATAAAACATAATTTATTTGATTAAAGAGCAATTATAAATACAAAAAAGAAAATAAACACTTTACTTAATTTCTAATGACCAATTTCTCCCTTTTCAAACACAAATATACATTTCAGTTTAAACTCAGCATTTCTTGTAACAAAAAAAAAGCAGTGTCAATCAATAAATGAAAATGCTCTGCTGTCATGATTATGAATTTGATGCTGCAGATGCTGTCAGCATGAAATGCGTCATGAAATGTTATTCAAATGAGAGGGCGGTCCTTAGCGTGTCTTGGGTTGAACTATCCGCCTATTGGTTGAGCGACATGTCAGTCTATGTCAGACTATGCCCATTCCACAGCAAGAGAGAATTCACACACTGGGAAAGAAACAATTTCCCTTGTGTACAGAAACTTGTCTGCAACTCAAGTCGCAAGTGGACAATATAGTCGTCCATTGCTGAGTTATCCATGCAAGCCGCCAAGACTCCCTTGTTCGCAGACTCAGCCAAGCCAGCATTAACTACATTATATGGCTAAACGCTAAACAGTCTGGGCTCATAACTATTAGCGGAAGCCGCTTTCAGTTCATGACATGCAAAATACATATAAAGGGAATACACACTTAATAAATTGCCTCTCAAGAAACGTGACTCGCTTTCCTCACAGCTCTGTGAGTGTATTCCTCTAGCAGTCTGCATATGCTATTCCAGTGACTGCTGTGTTTTGATTTTACCAAATACAGTACTCTTTAGCAAGTGCAGTACAGTAGGAATCTTGAGATGGCGGACCATGGTCAAGTTTGACTAAGTAAAAAAAGTCACTGTGCATCGTCACAGAGCCATTTTTCCCTTTACATACCCTGCTGTTACAGACTTTGTATGTGGCTACAGTATACAGTATTAACTACAACAGTACACAGTGGTAGTACTAGTTGTGATCATGTGACTATAATAAGCCAATCAAACCGTTTGTTTTTAGAGATTTGTGGGCATTGAAGCATTGCACGAAACGGTGTTCTTTGAATGTGCAGATGCATTGTGCAGTTAAAAAAGGTAATATTAAAGCTTTTTCCTACATCACGCTCCACCAATGATAAGTACAAAGTAGTGGTGCAATGGCTCATCATTGATCCGGGGTTGGATCAGGCCCCACGATTGGGATCACGCCCGATCCGCGGGTTGATTTGTGGTTGGGGGGTTAAAAACTGTCGATACCATTCTGAAATGTCAAGGAAGCTGAAAACATACTCAAAATACTCAAAATAAAGTTTACAAGCCATTTAGGCAATCATGGAGTATAATACCAAAAAGTAACCAAAAATAACTAAAGCATGGAAATAAATAATATATGCAACATATATTAACCATAACAAAAGTCCTCCAATCACAATCCATAACTTAATCTCTCAAAAAGCAAACTCATTAAATAATAAACCAAACTACTTTTGTGGTATAGTCCATAGCCATGTGACACTTCAAGCGCGGCAAAAGCGCTATTTAAGTGGGAGTCCGGAAGTGCTTCGGTTTGGTCCAGTGTTTATTGTCCAGTGTTTTACGACCCAGCAGAATGCAGGTGAGCGTTTGCAGTGCGTGTCATGAGTCGTGCGTCAGTGTCGAGTGTGCACTCCCGGCACCAACAACGGGGAAAAGGAATGAGTCCAGGCGGCAGGTGAGCAGTTTGTGAAAGTGTTGTATTACGGGAGGAATTTGTGTGGGCTGTGTGAAAACAGGTTTGACGGAGCTCGTCTCCGCGGAAACAAAAAGAGCGAGCAGCGCGCGCTCGCATGGGCTGCTCCTCTCAGCTAGGCGCTCCAGTCGGGGAGTGGCGAACAGTCACAGGCGCTCCATCACACTCTCCAAACATTGTTTCTTGGACAGCCACCTGGACATATTTCAACACATTGAGTTTTCCTTAAAATAGTAGTGATAGATTACATTAATTTTGTAATCTATTGCGTGTTCAAATAAATCATAAATGAAGTCGAGGAAGAAGATCTTGCAAGATTTTATTTTAGAAGCTTCTAAAAGACACAGAATTAGGCTCACTCAAGAAAATGTTCTTCAGAGTTCCAAGTGTGTGTGTGTAATAGTGAATGTCCAGCATCTTTATAGTAAAGGTTCTACATTGTGTGGCTTGTCCACGCCCTCCTCTGAATCCTAGCAGAGTTTGTGATATAAAACAGATACAAGTTTCTGTCAGAGTTACTTCCAAACTTTGGAGAATTAATGTTGACAGGCTTAATCCGTGGAGATTTAGAATTTACTATCTGATGACCTGATGACCAGAAACTCTGACAGTATTTTAAACATGCCCTCACATTATATCAACAGAAAACCTTTTAACATTCCTTTCTCACAGAAAGAGAGAGAAGACAGAGTTCAAACAAAGTTTAAATAAATCATTATCACACCCTTATACATCTAATAATTGAAATAACATAGTAATAACTATATCTACACATGTATAACTAAATTCAAAACAGTTAGAATATAAATTGAAACAGTTAAATGTCAACAGTAGCTAGCCACAAGTGCTTCTTCACAGTCTGTTGTCATTTTAGAGGCACCCTTCTTGGCTGCAATGTGCAGTGAGTGGCAATATACAATACATACATGCACAATATAATACCAAAAGATGGTTGGCTAATTATCTGGAGGATAGTGTCATTTAATGGCCAGTCGTCACAAATCAGAAACTTCTGGAACCTAGTCCCCCAGGGCTCAGTCCCGTCCCCCACACTCTTAAGCCTTAACATTGATTATATGCCCACTCTTCACACCTCATAAATACAAATTTCTTCATACGCAGACAACATAACATAAACATATACACAGCATGACACAGAGCCTGCGGAAACACTACAGCCATACAGTGAAATACATCTGGTTCACGGCAATATAGTGAAATGAAAACTACCGAAAAGACTCAAACTAAAATTCAAAGAAATAAAATCGTTAACAAAATAAAATAAAAACGAAAACTTACTGAAACTACACTTTATGTTTACAAAACTAACTATATAGCGAAAATGTCCTTAGTTTTAGTCTTTGGTAATTAATTTAATACATGAGCCTTTGGGGATGATTTTAAATGTGATTTTAAGTATATTATTTTAATATTAACTGTGATAAAGACGTTTGAAAGTGTGTCACGCATAAGTGATGTAATGTAGCAGCAGCCAATAGAAAAGCACATTCAGATGACGTCACTCATAGGCAACAAATTTGCCAATGCTAGGTAAGGAATGTGTTACTTTTTCCATTTTACTAAGGTGTTGTTTATTAAATATATTGCGAACAAGTAATACATATTTTTTTAAACAAAAACTAAAACTAAATAAAAACTAAACTAAAATGAAAATTCCAAAACTATAATAACTTTGATCGTGATATTGTGATATTAAAATTGACACAATTTTGTCATCGTTATGTCACGATTATTAAAGCAGCACATCTGTTAAAAACGTGAGGATGTATTCCGTTAGTGTAGTTCTACCATCCACTTATGTTTATTAATGCAGTTTAATTTTAATTAGGAATGTTTTGGCCCATGCAGCAGTTATCTCTCATATAAATCAGCAAGTATGTTTATTTTATTTTTAGGCAATATTGTGATTTTTACACACACATTAAATTCTGTAGAGTTAACTTGACTTTATTTAGATAGGGACCAAATAGACTCAGTTTTAGAGTAGGCTAAGATTTACACCAGCAAGATTGTAAAATAAAGAATTTAAAAAACAATTCACTTAAGGGTTGAGAACGAACTCACGACTTTCAGTGTGGGAGACTGCCACACTACTACCTGAGCTATGCCCCTTCTACTGTTTGCGTATCTCCAAGAGACCAGAGTCATTGTTTTTGGTCTCTTGGAGTTAGGAAAATTTCAGCTGACATGAATGATATACGAACACAGCGGGAGCTGTATGGCTCAGGGAGTAGATCGGCTGTCTCCCAAGATGAAGGTCGTGACTTTGTTCCTTCACCGGTGAGTGACTTTTATTTACTTTTGTCCCCAATTCTTTGTTTTACTCTCTTCCAAGTGTAAATATTACTCTAAAACTGAGTCTATTTGGTCCCACTCTAAATAGTCAAATTTACTCTACAGAATTTACTGTGCAGTCCTGTGAGTTGTTGGATTTTTGTTAATCGCCAACCTCCCCACAATATCATGATAATTATTGTATCGTGATGTTCATGTGATATTCCTCATGTTATGATGTTTGTTTATCGTTACATCTTTACAACAGACCATCTTGAAATGAGAGGCACACAAACACTAGCAGCAGCCTCCAGAGACGTAGACTACCCACTACACTACGTGGCACTACATGCGCCAACAACACAACATCCAGTCCATCAGGAACCTGTTGGAAAACCCTGTGATGTTTGTGGCCTTCTTTGGGGGACAAGATTGTTCAGCTTGATAATTTAGGGATCAACAACATAACAGCAACTATATAACCAAGGAACATGGTTTTGATATTGCAATTAGCAGCTGCAATAAAGCTATTCCGTCACCCCACCCGCGCCATAAAACACATCCATGGCACGATACAAAACTTTTCAATATACTACCATGGATTAATATATATTAAAATTATTGTAATTTAATAGACAATAGAGAGATTAATCCATTTCAGAAAACTAGTATATTCACCATGTGTTCATTTCTTGCTGTCTGGAGGCAGTTAAAGCAATCTAGTTAACATATGCATATTAAACGTCTGCTAGAGGCAGGCAAACAGTTATTCTTTCACTACTGATTAAATATGCAATAATCAAAATTATTATAGAGCAGAATAGCTCCTGGGGAATCAGTATTTTACTTTATGGAGCTTATAAGCAATATATTAGCCATGGACTTTGTCTGTTGCTACTGTAAAATGTGTTCTTATTTGACGACAGGATTAGTTTGTCGACTTCTGTAGCTGTATGTGAATAGGAAGATTGCAGAATTCAAAATAATCATGAACAGAATTGTAACATTGTGATTTATGCATATTGAAGATAAATTTATTGTAGAAGGTGAAGAAGGAAGAAGGATGACATTTGGCTGCCTCATCAACTCCAGGGCAATACCTTTTGGCAAATGAAAGAGAAAGAGCACTTCCACAGCTCCTTGGGTTGAAAAAGTGACTTCTTTTCCAAAGTATGCACAGAAAACAAACAATTACATTCATGGCTGCCTTTATTTACTCCCATGATTGAGCAGTGCGAGCAGACAGGAGCAGGCAGACAATTAGCTAGCGTCTGGAAACCTTTATTCTCAGTGCATTGTCACATTGATGGATAGCTGATTAAAGTCATTGAGATGGCTATGAGTACACAAGATCAAACAGTCAAAAACAACAACAACAAAAGCTTACCTCTAGGGAAAAACTAAATGAAGAGAAAAGCTACAAAATCTTGTTTCGCTTGGGAAACTACTTGGAGTGCTTTTTTATATATATATAGAATAGACACTGTGATGAGAAATGAGGAAGAAAAGCAAATAATTGGGTTGAAGGCTAAAAGTACATAGCATCATTCCAGCCATTGCTCAGATTGTCTGGCTTGTGTGTCTTTTGATGAGGTTTCTCATTAGGGTTCTATGCAACCCAGTCTCTGGAAATATCACAGAATTAATTAAAATGATAGGATAGAAAAAAGTGGGCTGCCAATGACAGGACGGCAGAAGACCTGCATAATCATTGTTCTGATCAGAGCACCATTGTCTGGCTGTGAATGCGCCTGTTGACAGCGGGCAGCACCTCTCATATGTTTATCAGGATTCCGGTGCCGGTAGCTCGTTTCCAGTATGTTGCTGGCCGTTGATAGAGCATTTAGTTCCCATTGCTGGGAGGAGGTTCAAAGACTTCATTTACTTTCCTGAGTGTGAACACACACATACACACTCTCTCGCATTATCACACAAACAGCTCTCACTAGGCTCCATTTTATCAGATAGTTTTCAGATTTAGATTCGAAAGATTCCCACTGTGTTCCTATCTTCATGTTTTCTCACACATGCAGGCTTAATAGGCCTAGAAAAACACAATATCCTCATATTCCTCATACTCCCTATTGTTATTTTACACATTTAAGACTACAGGTTAATCCTTGATCTTTAGTCATTTATTAAATTGGATTAGATTACCTTTGAAACCTTGGACATTTGCATTGTTTCAAGGAGCAATAGAGGTTTGGGGGGGGGGGGGGGGGTAGTACGCAAGGAGGACATGAAAAATGTACCTATTGTACATGCTCAAGCATATTAACGTAATATAAATGAACCTGTACTCCAGGGGTGTCAAACTCATTCTTGTCACGGGCCACTCTGTATTTATGGTTTCCCTCGGAGAGCCATTACATCACCTCCTCATATTAATACATATATAGAATTGTATTTTCAGATGATAATGTGCACTTAAAATCATTTAATCTCCTTAACAATCGACAGACAGTGCGCGAGTGTGCAGGGCCATTTGGGGGGCCCGAAGCAAAATAATGTCATGGGGCCCATATGTGCGCCATTTATTCACCGTGTACTGTGTAACCCATACATCCTTATTTCATATTTGTTAGTTAGATTTTGTTTCACTGCAGAAGTTAATTCAAACTTCTCATCCCAACTGACTGTCAGTACATATAGTGTATAGTGCCAAACCTCATTCGAAAATATTAAAAGAAGGAATTTGAGCTATATTTGTTTTAAGCTTGTAATTAAGTATTGAAACTCACAAAATAAGTTGTTTTAAAGTCACACAAACTATAATAAACAATTAGGGTTCTAAATGCCTCGCACACCAGCTCGAGCTCCTTCCCTGTCAGAGAGGTGACATTCCATGTCCCTAGAGCTAGCTTCAGTAGCCGGGGGTCGGACCGCCAAGGCCCCCGCCTTTGGCTGCCACCCAACTCACTGCGCACCCGACCCCTTTGGCCCCTTCCACCGGTGGTGAGCCCATGGGAAGGGGGACCCACGTTGCCTTTTCGGGCTGTGCCGGCCCCATGGGTATAGGACAGGCCACCAGACGCTCGCCTTCGAGCCCCTCCTCCAGGCCTAGCTCCAGAGGGGGGCACCGGTGACCCGCGTCCGGGCAAAGGAAACGAAGATCCAAAGTTTTTGTTCATCATTGGGGTCATTTGAGCCATGCTTTGTCTGGTCCCTCACCTAGGACCTGTTTGCCATGGGTGGCCCTACCAGGGCCTACCACGATAAGGTGATTACTCACGGAGGGTCTGTGCAGCGTCTGCAGTGATGCGGACGCTGTATCGGTCCATTGTGGTGAAGAAGGAGCTGAGCCAAAAGGCAAAGCTCTCGATTTACCGGTCGATCTACGGCCCTGTCCTCACCTATGGTCACGAGCTGTGGGTCGTGACCGAAAGAACAAGATCCCGGATACAAGCGGCCGAAATGAGTTTTCCTCCGCAGGGTAGCCAGGCTCTCCCTTAGAGATAGGGTGAGAAGCTCGGTCATCCGGGAGGGACTCAGCGTCGAGCCGTTACTCCTCCACGTTGAGAGGAACCAGTTGAGGTGGCTCGGGCATCTGGTTCGGATGCCTCCTGGACGCCTCCCTGGGGAGGTGTTCCGGGCATATTTTGAAGGTAATTATATTTGGAGTTATATACCCTCAGATGCAACACTTGTTTGTTGATTTAAAAAATATATATATGGAAGGTTTATAATAATAAACTTAGGTTTGTGTGAACTCCACAGGTGTAAGCTATGAAATGTTTTTGGAATTATGTTTGTATCTGCTTCAGGAGCTGAGATATCAATTATTTTTTAATATTGTTGAATTGCCAGGAAAACGTACGTTTTTTGGGGGGTGACACAAAAGTCACCCTTAGGTTTTGCTAGGCGCTTTAGGCCTTAACGGGTAAATACCTCCCTCACATTTTCTCTCTTCGTTTCTCACACTGTTTGCACTCTGGACTATAGTGTGAAATACTAGCATTCGCACAGTCAATCGGTGTATTAAACATACGCAGTATTATGGCACAGTACTGGTATTTATTGGAAATGTAGGAGTCACTGCCAGGGGTACAAATGACCGAAAGCAAAACAGTGTAGAACAAGAAGGGTAACACACAAAAAAAACGGTCATCACCTAAACTTAAATAACTTTAGAAACAATTAATCAATTATTTTTATTTTTCAGATTTACCAAGAAGAATTAATGTTCTAAGAGTCTACCAAATTTGACCTTCGAGATGCCATGGACTACTGAGGAAACAACATTTCCGGCTCTCCCTTAGAGATAGGGTGAGAAGCTCGGCTATCCGGGAGGGACTTGAGTGTCGAGCCGTTACTCCTCCTCATTGAAAGGAACCAGTTGGCTCTCGGGCATCTGGTTCGGATGCGTCCTGGACGCCTCCCTGGAGAGGTGTTCCGGCCATATCCCACCAGCGGGAGGCCCCGGGGACGACCCAGGACACGCTGGATATATATATATATATATATATATATATATATACTGTATATATATATATAGCATTTTATTCTCACCTTTTTACGTAGAAACAACTCCCACATAATACATTTGATTTACACCTTTCAAATTTCAACTTGCTTAAAAAATTCACGCCTTCCTGGGTATCATTTGATTCCACATTACTTACAGTACTCACATAATTTAACGTTCAATATAAACTTTTCCCCCATTCATTTACAATGGTACTGACATGGAACTTTTTGAAAGTCCCACTTTCCACGCCCACTTTCATACATACAACTTCTCATCATCACCAGATCTCTGATACTGCTCAGTGGCGCACTTGGTTAAGTCCTTTGTCCAGTAACCGATTGTACATAGCAAATGAATCCATGGTACAAATGTATCCATGGCAATTATTATTAAGTGATTACATGCTAACCAACGGACTATCATATCAGGAAATGCATTATAATTTAACTGAAATGATTAAAAGCAAGTGTCCCCATTCAGCGTTGCTTTCAGCATCAGATGTCACTTTTTAAAATAAATACACCATAAGCCATTATTTTGAACTAGACAAGTTAGGTCAGTGGTTAGACTATAGGAGGATCCTTTGTTGACATTTTTTTTAAGCGCATGCGTGATGGTTGAGTAGCAGAAAACATGGCTGGCTGTATAGACAGAACGTATACGAAGAAAGTTAGCGAGCGAAATCGCCGTTAGTTAAGCACTTTAACGGCCGAAGGGAGCTTAATGTATGTATTAGCGACAAAACTGAAACTATTGAAGGCCCATATGATACGTGGGAGATGACAAAATTTGGTCCGACTCGCCTGTTTCCTGGTGACACATCTGCTTTGGGGACATTTACTCTTATTTAATACAAAGTCCTGTGCAATGCTTGGTAATTATTCTTCATTGAAGTGTTCTTTGTGGTGCCAAAGGGAAGGAGGGTCTATCGCATTACAGTTAAGTTTGTGGAAGTATGTCACTCCAAAAACCATCCCCCCAACACACTCAACAATCATTAGTTCCATGGGGGAATTATGTCTACAAGCAGCACACCTTATTCTTTATTTATTTTGGGAAATGCAGTGACTTTGGTACAGTGACACACAGACTTGTGATATGAGAATTTCAATAGCATCTGGTCTCTAGATAACAATTAGATATCACAGCTTACACAATTCTTCTTTTCAAATCCAGTCTTGGACAAATATGCAGTCATGTTACGTAGCATTAGCATACTAGCATTGTAGCACCTTTAATGCAGCTGTCATATAGCTACTGCGTACACAAATGAGGTCGGCACGTATCAAAACACAGATGCAGAATGCAATATTTATTCGGATAAGATAAACAATATGTGGACACTCAGTGAAAAACTAGGCACAAAAATATATTTTGTCTCATTTATAGGAACCCATAACACAATTCTGATACTCGTTGCCTTTTGATCCTACGTTCGTAACGCTGGACGGCTTTTTTTTTTTTTGCATTCTCATTTACCGATCCAGGATTGCCCATTTCAAGACGAGGAATAAGTCAGGGTGGTTGTCGATCGCGCTTTGGAACACCTGAATAAGACTGCAAAACAATATGACTCAGTCGATTTTATAATGTACAAACGCGATTTATTATTTCTTTAAATCCTCTCCAAATAACAAATACATAGTCACAAGTACTTAACGGCAATAAAGTGAACCTCACAAAACCGTCCGCATCAGTCGGAATCCAGGCTTTGATCGTCAAGTTATACCCTCCCGGCTCGCAGCCCATTCTTTCATTTTTTGCGGCCCTTTCGGTGGGAATGTGATTTAAAAAAAAATTTTATCATGCCCCCGACGGGCCGTACAATTGATGGCACAACAAGAATGAACCATCTGTTCATCTTTATCCTCCTCCAAATATGCAAAACCATCGAGCTCCATGTAAAACACGTTTCTTGCCACACAGTTTCCCGTGATGCAACGCGCGAAACATAAACAATACGTCACACAGGATCCTCCTATTTGCCCTGGTTCGATCCCTGCCTGGACAACTCTTTTGTACAAATGTAACATTGAGTACTGTTAAATGATGATATAATTTGTCATCATTTGCGTGTTCCAAAAAATTGGAGATGAGACTTCTTTGTGACAAAAGCTCCTTCGAAGGATGATTTATTACAGAGATCTCCGGTCACCATCTTGAATATCACATAAAGAGTGTGTCAATCCAAGAGTGCGTGCCCCCTCTTTTGCGGAATACAGCTTTTAAAGAATTCAAATCAGTAAGAGAACACCTAGTCTCCTCCCATCATGAATAAGTAAAACAGATTGGTTCTCACACAATATGTTACATAATATTATTTTCGTACACAGTCCGCAGCTGTGTTCATCTTTTTAGACAAAATATACTCTCAGGGTACTTTTCCCCAAAACAATATCTCACAAACAAATTGAACTGGATTTAGAGTGGCCATGAGTGATGGTGCTCTCAGGGTATGTGTGTGGCAAAATCTGTTCTCACGAAGAGAATGTGTGTGCGCAAAACACTGAGAAGGAATTTTTAGACTAAAACAAGGTTAAGGTCAAATTATACTGAGTTTAACATTATTACACCTGCTCTACACATCTATAACTAAATTCAACATAGTTAAAATATGAAATAAAGAATTAAAAATGTTAATAATGTTAACATTTCCCCTGTTGGGCTTTGAAAAAGCCCAAAAACTAAACATTAAACATTTTTACCAAAAGATTCCAGCAGGATCTTCATCGTCGCAATGGCAGGTGCAACAGTAGAATAAGAGAAAATGAAAACATTATTTTTTAGCAGGATAGGAGGTCAGTCATATGTCAAAAACAATGTGATTCATTAAAAGATTTTTTCAGTAAAATAAGCATATCATATATGAAGACGATGTGTTGTGATTATGTTCAAAAATTGTGGTAAGGGGATCCCAGAAATAGCAGATTGGCATGACAGTCAGTATGAGAAAGAGTGTCATGTTGTACGCAATTGAAGGCGCATTTGAAGACGCGATTGAAGACTTGTTGTCGTTTTGAGCGATGAAGGTTTTTGTTGAATGAGAAGGACGTTTGTCAGTTCCATTTTTGTTCTTGAGTTTTTTTTTTTTAAAAAGGGGGGTTCTTCAGCTCTGTGTTTGGCTGGCAACCCGTTCAGGTTGTACCCCGCCTACTGCCCGAAGCCAACTGGGATAGGCTCCAGTACCCTCACAACCCTTATGAGGACAAGCGGTCAAGGAAATGGATGGATGGGTCCTTCAGCTCTTTTAGAACCCACGTCAACTGCCAGAGATGCAGGGATTGATTACCGGGATTTGTGTGACTCGATCCTTGTGGAATGATGCCCGGAAAAGGACACGTGCCTGTTGGTGGGGGTTGAGTAGAAGGCGGACCCGGCAGGTCTGATAGGCAAGATGTGGAACCATGTGCCCCCCGTAAACTGGACCAGATTGACCTTTCCATCACCTCATCTGGGTGCAGAACATTTTCATTTAGTCACTAATAAACATAAATATTCACATCCCTTCTTTTTGAAAGAGCATCTGGTAGTTTATTAGTTTGGAGTTAGTAAATGTTAGTGAAGTTCTGTAGGTCCGTCCTGGGAAAAAATTCTGTTTGTTGTGACATTCAATCAAAATCCAGCCTTTGGCTGAGTTTAATGACCTAAGCACATTCATTAATGCAACAATGAAAATCTTATAGCCAATTTAAATCTGACGAGGCCAATTTTTGTCTACAGCTTATAATGATTAATGAAATGTTTTATCATAATATTTGCTGTTTATAGATATGGCATGAATGTGCTTCCAGCCATAAAATAGATGCAACTATCACCAGCAAGTAAAATCATAAAATAACATCTGACCCCAGGGCCGTCACTAATAAGATATTCATGGGAGGATAAAATAGAACATATTCACCTTATTTTCACTGTCTTTGCCAAAACTTACTCTCTTCCATGTCTGTAGGTCCAATCACCAATCCTCAATTGTCCTCCTGTGAATTCATTCATTCTCACGGACTATATAATTATCACATTGAGACTAACTTATAATTCTATATTTAATTCAACATGGACTGTTTGTGTCCTTCGCGACGATATACCCAGACCGACCAATAATTCCCCCATCTGAAAAAAAAAATCGACTCAGAGAATTTTTCAGACCGATAATAAAAGAACTGCAGCAGTAAATAAATTTTTGCTTTAAAAAGAGGTGAATTTTTACATTTAACCAGTAAATTCGCCAATGCGTCAATTGTTTAAATTTCAAAAGAGAATTTGGGATAATATTAGAAGGACAAATTTAACAAGCGAATACATAAAGTCGCCCTTAGTTTTAATATGTCATTATTAAGTTTGCTAGTCCCCCTTGTTGATGTTAGTCTCACAGCTGACTGATTTAAAATATACAGAGATAAACAAATCAGATCAAATCAAAATAGGCATCAAGAATATTAGAATATAATAAATCTGTGTGTATAGAGTGTTGCCAATCAGTTGCTTCTATTTACGGAATGTTTTACTGTATATGTTATCACCTTACACCTGTCAAAAATAGAGTGCAGTGTAAACAGTCAGATACCGCATCACACAGTCTGAGATCACCAATTCAAGGAAACATTGTTGGTGGGGGCGGAGTCACCAGCGTAGTGGAGCAGTTTTTTGAGAAGATGTTTTCCCATAGGATTCTCAGGACAGTTCGGGGCGCAGGAATGCATGTAAGGAAGTCTGTGCGGAGCACTGTGTGTATTGGAGCAGTTTTTTTGCATTTTTAAAACGTTTGCATATCAGGGTACAGTCATTGTGGAAACTTTCCACCAGGTGGTGCCAGGAACCTCTGCTGTTCATCAGGTGGAACTGTTGTTGCCCAGCATAGTGCTGATTAGGGGAAAAGGCAGATATTGTTTGTGATGATGCCCGCGTACGTAAGCCACGCCCCCTCTGCTGTCCGCGGCCTCTGCTCCAGAAGCCACGTGACTGCTGTCGGCATCCATTTACAGTCATTTGTCAAGTAGCCGGTTGACCTCATTTTGAAACAATGATCTCGATTAATGAACGGCACCTGACTGAAACATAATATCTGCCCCAACATTATTAGGTGATGACATATCAGTAAAAAGTCGGAAGAACAAAATCCTCCTTTATTTTAATTAAAAAATAATTTAAAAAAAAAGTAATTAAAAAATAATAAAAAAATAAAAATTAAAAAATAAATAAAAATAATTAATAAAAAAAAGATATAATAAAAATAAAAAGTAATCAAAACAATAAAAGTTTACAATTAAATAATTGCTAATTATAATCCAGTATCGTTATGTTTTACAATATTTAATTTAATATGTTTTGCATACCTTCATAAATAATACTTAAGATGAGATAGGATAGCTTTGCTCTAACAATTTACAAATATAATACAGAGTCAATTGGCAAGTGTCTAGTTTTCAATTAATATTTCACAAGATTACCCCTTTGTCAGCTTTTGGTCAAACATCAAGTCAGAGATTATTTTTTAATTACATATCACCTCAAATTATGTCAAAAATGTGATTCTCCCAGATGGCTCCCTCATGGAATGGTCTGTCCAGTCTCAGGGGCTCGCATCGACTCCAAATTCTGAAATGGGACTTCATGCAGCAATTTAAAGGTTAAATATATACAGGAGAAATTAAAAATTATTTTTCTACCTACAAGCATGGGAAAGACCCCTTTTTAAATTGTAATTAACAAAGGGAGGAAGTCTCCTTTTACATACAAATAACATATTACTTCACCCCCAGGATGGGAATAGGGCACTTGTCGATAAGGGCCCTCAAAATGGCTGACACCAGATTCTGGAAAGAGACTCAAGATTAGGCTGTTGGCAATTTAATTTGGAAAAAGGGTTACATCTGGCGGTCAGCTAGAGTCATAGCAACTATAATCTTCAAAGTGATTCACCTAATGAATTTATATTCCAATATCACAGCATTGTGTATGTGTAATAAACGTGAGGTGTGCATCGAAGTTTTGCAATATTTTAACACTGTACCTCCATGTTATGTGCTGTTATTCGTTCGTTTTGTATTAAACATAATTTAGATATGACGCATGTGCGCTGTGATGCCAGATAATCAACATTAGTCGTTTGGAGATGTTATTGAGGGCCTTAGAAAATCAGTTACGGCCACAATTTATGTAATGTCGTCTAATTATTTAACGTAGGCACTGACGTTCGCGTCCTGTACAACAGAGTCGCGTTGGATATTTTTATTAGTAATATTACCGTCCCAATCAATTTATCCCGTTCAGCGTTTACTAAACGGTTCTATTTATTTTATTACGTAAATTCGTCGTCTACAGCTGTTTTTATTTGCAAAGCAAGAAAAAATAGAACGCTATTTACTTAGATATCATCAAAACCATACGAGCTTTCTTTACGAAACCATCGAAAGTCAACATTTCAGCATTAATCATCATTTCATACACTTTTCTTAAAGTTACGTCTGGGTTTTTCCTCTATATAAAAAATACATATATTTATAACACTTTTTAACCAGCGATCGGCGTCTACGCACATACACAGTTAAACTGCCGCCTTTAAAACCATCAAACAAATCCCAGATCTTATTGGAGTAAATTAACCTTTTCCACCATAAATTTAAATCCAATAGTTCAATATTAAATACATTTCACGTCATTTTTTTAACGATCAACGGCCGATTACCAACTCCGGAAGCTTCTCAAGTCGTCTAGCGGAAGTACTATCAGGTCACCCATTCGGTTTTTCAGATTAAAAGCGCACCCGTAATTTATATTAAACATCAACCTGTCCAGTTATTACTATATTAAACTTATATAAATAGTTATAACTTCACAGAAATACCCAAAGCTAGCATTCTAGCATTATTCATCATTTTATCCACGAATCCACGATCATGTTTCGCTTTTCTTCCACTTGAAGAAATTACAGATGTGTCTCGTATGAGTTCGTCCAGCGCATGACGTTTTTACACATGCAATTTCAACGGCTTTCATCAATGATATTAAACATACCGTAGATTGTAACGGTGGGAAAAACCTTTTTCACAGCAACTGTGCATCCACTTTTCACTAATTTCACGTCTTTTTCCGTAGGCATGGCTCCGACAGCTACTGCGCATGCGTTAGCAACTTCATGTTTTTTTTCATGAAGTGAGACTGCATTCGGGTCTTATTATATTATATTATAGTCATTATTATATTTAAGTCGTATTAATAGTTATAAATGCAGTGACGTCTCACTTATATTACACTATCAACAGTCAACAAAATAGCTCATCGCGCCCCCGTAAAAATAATAAATGACGTCAGACAATTGTACTAGACAAACATGGAATACACACAAACAAATATCATGATCTCCTCTCAAAATAATAAATACTGCTTTAAGTCAATCATGAAGCAGTCTATCGGCTGCTTTCAGCCTGTCTATTCACAATTATTAGATTCAATTGTGTAGCATGGCTCTCATAATAAAAAAAATACTGCTTTAAGTCAATCATGAAGCAGTCTATCGGCTCCTTCGTAGCGAAACTTTCTCAAATTCATACGCCTACTTCAGCCTGTCTGTCCACAATTATTCGATTCAATTGTGCAGAAAACTCTCGTAACGTTACATACCAATCTCTGGTAATATATCCTCATCTGCGCTGTGACAAAATCCGTTATTCAAGGAACTTATTATGATTTCCTAACAGCGGGCGTACTCTCCGCTGTGTCAATTCATAATATTCATCTCTAATTCATCCAAGAATCTAGCGACATTTATTTTATGCCTGACTACATTTCAGCGCAATGCCCAACAACCTGACAGCATTTCCGTAGACAATGCTTCCGCCACAACGTACGTGTACAGTTCAAATACCGTGGTAAAATCCGAAATCTGGGACTTCGCGTCCAACCAAACGACTTCAAATTCTACCACTACCTTTCTCACATAGATTCCATCTCCAATGTAATTTTGCAAGACGATACCAGCTGCAGCGCTCTCAAACAGACAGAATTCCTAAAACGTGGATAAAGTGTCCACTTACCGTAATTAATATGGCCCGGAATTCTATACGTCCGTGAACGCCCAGCTCGCAAAAACGTCCTTTTTTCATCGGAGTCACCATTTTTTAAATGATGATATAATTCGTCATCATTTGCGTGTTCCAAAAAATTGGAGATGAGACTTCTTTGTGACAAAAGCTCCTTCGAAGGATGATTTATTACAGAGATCTCCGGTCACCATCTTGAATATCACGTAAAGAGTGTCTCAATCCAAGAGTGCGTGCCCCCTCTTTTGCGGAATACAGCTTTTAAAGAATCCAAATCAGTAAGAGAACACCTATTCTCCTCCCATCATGAATAAGTAAAACAGTTTGGTTCTCACACAATATGTTACATAATATTATTTTCGTACACAGTCCGCAGCTGTGTTCATCTTTTTAGACAAAATATACTCTCAGGGTACTTTTCGTACTTTTTCCCAAAACAATATCTCACAAACAAATTGAACTGGATTTAGAGTGGCCATGAGTGATGGTGCTCTCAGGGTATGTGTGTGGCAAAATCTGTTCTCACGAAGAGAATGTGTGTGCGCAAAACACTGAGAAGGAATTTTTAGACTAAAACAAGGTCAAATTATACTGAGTTTAACATTATTACACCTGCTCTACACATCTACGTATAACTAAATTCAACATAGTTAAAATATGAAATAAAGAATTAAAAATGTTAATAATGTTAACAGTACTCGTCAGGTTATTTCACATCCAATACTTTTGATGACTTCAATGACAACTGCAAGTCCTCTGTAGCTCAATGGCTACTAAAGCGCAGCTGTAACTAGTAAACGGGAGCCCAGGGTTCGAATCCCACCTTGGTTGCATTTCAACTTTTCTCTTTTAATTTTTATTTCATCTACAATTGATCAATTGTAATTTTCACACAATTTATCTTTCATTATTATTCGTTTAACACATGTTATATTTAATGCATTCAATTTAATGTTCAATGACACAATCACTACTATTACTAGTAATTACTAGTTACTAGTGTTGTAAATGGCAGGATTCTTACCATTTGCGTGTTCATGCCGTTGATTAATAAACATACATGAGATCAGTGAATTCAGGCATTTCTTCACATTTATTCACGATATAGCCGGACAGGAGATCAGATGAGCCTCCTTGTGTCATCTTGTATCTCTCAACTGTGAAGTTTTTCTGCCCCCTCCGTAGCTAATATCCTTTGTCCTTCAAAACGTCACCTCCCAAAGTTAATTGACTACACCCCCAATTATCGCACTGTCTCAATACATTTGGTCAACCATGCTCCCCCCTCTCGACCCACGATGGAAAAACACAAGAGTTTTCAGCCTTTCAGAACAAAGGGTCTAATTAACACACATTCACCTCCCCCCATCTCATCTGTCCTGTAGGAGACTCACCCTTTAAACATTTGAATTGTCACATCAAAACTATACTGAGTAAATTGAAGCAATTTTGTCCAATTCTAAATCATTATAACAAATCAAAACAGTTATAATTAACTCTTTCACTGCCAGACGTTTTCAGAAACTTTCAAGGTCCACAGAAAATGTTGTGTTTGGACTATGGAAACACACTACCAAATGAAAGATTGGTCTCTCATCTTTCATCAGAAAAAAAAAGTTTGTTTCTACCTTTTTCCGTTCTTCAGTAATCAACAATAGAAAATGGTTACTTTCACCGAAATTCTCTGTTTTGAAACAAAAAACGGAGAAAAAGAGCTTTTTGTGAAACAATGTTATTTCATGCACTCTAGTGAATTGTTCTTTTTGTCCATGAATGATGCCACAAACACCTAAATAGTGCTTTACTTCTGTAAAACGCTTTCACCAACAATGAAAAAGTGTTTTTTGATTGCAAAATACGTTTATTTCTATTCAACAGTGTAACAATTTGACAAAACACTTTCGCAAACTATTTACAAATGTGTGCAACTGTGGTACTACTTACAATTATGTGGATGTTTCAAATACAGTTTTTCTTTTTATAACGCTCTCCTGCGTGCAAGGAGACGCCGCTGGACTCGCACAACAGTTTACTTTCACTTTGTCCGTTTCGCGTGCAAACGTTACACTTTCTTGACTGCCTTTTATTCCGGGGAATAAATAGCAAGTAGCAGACTGTACACACTCCTCCGATGAATATGCATTGGACTCGGGGCACTCTTCGTCGTCCGATCGAACGTCCGGCTGTGCGTGCTCGGTTGTGCTCCGCGTTATGACGCCGTCATAGCCACCGCATCAGCGCTTCCAATTTCGCCGTCAAGCTCGGATTCACCTTCATCATCATCGATGATGATCATCGTCGTCATCAATGTGCTCTTTTAGCGTTGGTCGATGCCTTTCGTCTTGTAAGTGTAGAGCTGCTTGCAACCGCTCGCCATTGCCCGTTTCCTCCATCTAGCTCCCCCCCCCACGTCTCCTACTGCCGCGTCAATGCTTCCCAACCACGGAGTCATCTTCATCATCGATGATGGTCATCGTCGTCATCAATGTGCTCTTTTAGCGTTGGTCGATGCTTTTGGTCTTTGAAAAAAACGGCTCGGGCGTGAGCTCCTCGCAACCGGTCGCCATTTTTCCTTTGTTTTCCATTCTGATCTCCTGCTCGACGCTCTAGCTCCGCCTCTACTGACGCCCACCCGATCTTGTCAAAAGAGAGTCATCGCTGCCCTCTAGGAGCCAAAAATAGTCATTAGGCACAACAGACCTCCTTGAAACTTTCACAACAGATGCGGAAGGCTTGCCAGTACCTGTTTCAAAAAATAAAAAATTGGATGACGTCTTGACGTCATTGGCAGCCCTCCATAGGTTTTTACTTGACGTCTTTAAACGTCAGTGGCAGTGAAAGAGTTAAATAGAAAGAAATATTCTGTTTCACTAGTAATACTACTACTACTACTACTACTACTACTAGGAGTAGTAATTACTAGTTAATTACTTTGTAATTTTCACAAGTTATCCTTCAATTTCTTTCATAAGCATTCATCTTAGCATTCAGCTATTAGCATTCAACTTTCAACATTCCAATGCAATTTCTGCAGAAATTGCACTTAGTCTAGTTATTATTATTATTGTTATTATGTATACATATTTTATGATACTGTATAGGGTTTAAGCTGTTGTTGCACAATGCAATTTTTGCTGACAAGCAAAATAGACTTTGGGGGGGACAAAAAATTCTCTTTACGCTCAAATCACGTACCAAAACCGAATAGAAACCGTGGCCCAAAGACTGAGGTACGGACCGTACCGTAGGCTACCTGTACCATTGCACCCCTAGTGTGTGCGTGTTATTATTATTTTATTTTTTTACATTACGAAATAAGTAGGTTGTTTTAAATACCAATGTTTCTTAGCCTTCAAATACCTAAGCTGGTGGCCCAGAGCTTTAACTCATTGGTAAGCATTGAGCTGCCACACCGGAGAGCGCAGGTAAAAAGGGAGTACAGATTGAGTGACCACCTTTGGATGACCCACACCCCGGCCCCCTACACGCACCCGAGTTGGGTACCTGTACCATTGCATTCCTAGTGTGTGCGTGTTATTATTATTTTATTTTTTTACATTAAGAAATAAGTAGGTTGTTTTAAATACTGAAGGAATTAAAGGAATTTTGTCCTCTTTGGGTGTTCCAAAAATGAAGATAGGTTTAATGTAAGAAAAATACACCTTTTGCAAAAATGATTTAATAAAAACAAAGAGTCTCTGGACAAATAACTGCCTCTAATTCATCACTTAAACATCGTGGGATTCAGAGCAGGGGCGGCACGGTGGCTGACTGGTTAGCATGTCCGCCTCCCAGTGCTGAGGACGTGAGATCGAGTCCGGGCTTCGGCCTTCCTGGGTGGAGTTTGCATGTTCTCCCTGTGCTTGCGTGGGTTTTCTCCGGGTACTCCGGTTTCCTCCCACATTCCAAAAACATGCATGGCAGGTTAAGTGAACACTCCAAATTGTCCATAGGTGTGATTGTGAGTATGATTGTTCGTCTCTGTGTGCCCTGCGATTGGCTGGCAATCAGTTGAGGGTGTACCCCGCCTACTGCCCGAAGCCAGCTGGGATAGGCTCCAGCACCCCCGCGACCCTAGTGAGGAAAAGCGGTAAAGAAAATGGATGGATGGATGGATGGATGGATTCAGAGCGTCAAATGTGCTCTTCTACGTGTACAATAGCTTCTTATAGTTAAAAAGACCTCCTCCTTTTCATTTATAGACTAAACATACTCTCTGGTACTTTTCCGTGAGCAGATGGCGTAAACAAGGTCAGGTGGATGTTTTTGAGACAGAATGTGTTATATAGTTGAAGGATTTTCCCATAGCAAAATCTCACAAACAAGTTGAACCAAATTTACGGTGGCCGTGACTGATGAAGAAAGTAAAGAGTGTGTGTGTGTGTGTTATTTCAAAGCTAATTTTGTTTTCAAGACCGAAATGTGTTTTCGCACAAAGCGCTGAGAAGGAACTTTTTTAGACTAAATAATATGACCCAGTTTAAGGTCATATTATACCGAAATCAACACCATCTGCTCTGCACAGGACACAAAATATTTTGTAACAATAGTTGATATATGAAATTAGGTATTAAAAATGTTATAATATCTTTCAGTCCGCCCTTTGGGCTTATTTAAAAACTAAGCCCAATAACTAAATATTTAAACATTTTTACATTAAGATTCCAGCGGGATTTGCATCATCGCAATGGCAGGTGCAACAGTAGAATAAAAGGAAAAAATAAAAATAAAAAACATTCTTTTTAGCAGGAGAGGAGGTCAGTCATATGTCAAAACAATGTGATTCATTAAAAGATTTTTTTTTTTTTTCAGTAAAATAAGCATATCATATATGAAGACAGTGTGTTGTGATTATGTTCAAAATTTGTGTTGGGGGATCCCAGAAATAGCAAATTGGCATGGCAGTCAGTATGAGGAAGAGTGTCATTATGTACTGCGTGCAATTGGAGACGCGATTGAAGACTTGTTGTCGTTTGGGCTAGGGAAGTTTTTGTTGACATTTGTCAGTTCTGTTTTCGTTCTTGCGTTTGTGTTTTTTTTTTTTTAAACCGAGTCCTTCAGCTTTGCGATTGGCTGGCAACCTGTTCAGGTTGCACTCCGCCTACTGCCCGAAGCCAGTTGGGATAGGCTCCAGTACCCTCACAATCCTTGTGAGGACAAGTGGTCAAGGGAATGGATGGATGGATGGATTCCTTCAGCTTTTTAGAACCCACATCAACTGCCAGAGATGATCACCGGGCCCAAGGTGTGACTCATTCTTTGTGGAACGCCCCGGTAAAGGGACACATTCCTCCTCTCTCCATTGGGTAATCCTCAGGTCGTCTGGTGGGAACTGGAAGCTGTTGCATGGCCTCTCAGCTGGCACGTCTGGTCACTCAGTTGGCTCCCGCTGGTGGCTGGCTCCTGAAGGTGGGGGTTGAGTAGAAGGCGGACCTCCGGCTGGTCTAATAGGCAAGATGTGGAACCAGGTGCCCCGTGGACTGGACTAGATTGACCTTTTCATCACCTCATCTGGGTGCAAAATATTTTCATTAGTCACTAATAAACATTTATTCACATCCCTTCTTTTTGAAAGAGCATTTTGGTAGTGTTATTATTTTAGAGTTAGTAAATGTTAGTAAAGTTCTGTAGGCCTGTCCTGTGGGAAAAAATTCTGTTTGTTGTGACATTCAATTAGGATCCAGCTTTTGGCTGACTTTAATGACCTGAGCACATTCTTAAATGCAAAAAATGAAAATCTTTAGCCAGTTCAAATCTGACGAGGCCAATTTTGTTTACAGAATGTAATAATTATTGGAATGTTTTATTATAATGTTTATTGTTATAGATATAGCATGGATGTGCTTCCGGCCATTAAATAAATGCAACTTTCGTCAACAAATAAAATCAAAATAACATCTAACCCCAGGGCCCCAGGGGAAAATAGAAATAGAAATGGAACATATTCACCTTATTTTCGCCATCTCTGCCAAAACTTACTCCTTCTCCATGGTCAAGGAAATCCCCAATTGTCCTCCTGTAAAATTCATTCTCACGGACTATCTATAATTATCACATTAAGATTAACTTTTAATTTTATATTTATTAAATTCAACATGGACTGTTTGTGTCCTTCGCGACGATATACCCAGACCGACCAATAATTCCCCCATCTGAAAAAGATCGCTTTAGAGAATTTTTCTGACTAATATATAAAGTTTTGCAGTAAATAAATTTTGCTTGCTTTTTGTTTAGAAAGAGGGGAAATTTTTTACATTTAACCAGCAAATTCGACAATGCGTCCCAAGCAACTATTTAAATTTCAAAAGAGAATTCGGAAAATATTAAAAGACTAAATTCAATAAGCGTAAAATATAATTAAGATTGAAATAAATTTTATCTTATCTTATATTCATATTAGCGGTTTTCAATTTCTGAAACCAGACAAAATTTACCTGTATTATCTTTTGTACTATAAAAATATTGTAGCTTATGCCAATGAATTTTACAAAGAATCTCAGTTTTCAGCCAATCGATCAATTATTATTAATACATAAAGTTGCCCTTAGTTTTAATGTTATCATTAAGCTTGCTAGTCCCCCTTGTTGATGTTTGTCCAAAAAGCTGACTGTTTTAAAATAGACAGAGATAAACAAATCAGATCAAATCAAAATAGACATCAAACGTTTTTAAAATGTAATAAATCTGTGTGTATATAGTGTTGTCAATCAGTTCATTATATTTACGAAATGTTTTACTGTAAATGTTATCACCTTATATCTGTCAAAAATAGAGTGCAGTGTAAACAGTATCACATCATATGGTCTGGTATCACTAACTCGAGGCACAGGACAGTTCTGGACGCAGGAATGCTTTAAGGACGCTTGTGCAGAGCATATGGAGCAGTTTTTCATAGGACAGTTCTGGACGCAGGAATGCATTAAGGAAGCATTGGAGCAGTTTTTCATTTAAGACTTTTGCATGTGAGTTCAGGGTGCAGTCATTGTGGCATCAGGTGGCGCTAGGAACTTCCGTTGTCCATCAGTTAGTGGCATGGCCGAGCAGGTGGAGTCAGGTATATTTTGTGATGATGGCTGCATCACGCCCCTCTGGTGGTCTTCGTTGGTGGGAGTTTTGTTTTGAAGAGATCTGTGTCCCGCCAGTTGACTTTGTTCTGAAATAATGACCCCGACCAATGACCCTCACTCGACTGAAAACATTAAAATCTGCCCCAACAGTATTTAGGTTATAACATGTCAGTAAATATTAAAAACAAAAACTTCCTTTATTAAAAAAATAAAAATAAAAAATAATTTGAGAAAGGGGAAGAAAATATATATTTTTTAAAAAATAAAAAAATAATTTAAAAAAATAATAATTAAAACAATGAAAGTTTACAATTTTAAATAATTGCTAATTATATATCAATATTTGTTATGGTTTACAATATTTAATTTAATAGGTTTTGCATACCTTCATAAATAATACTTAGGATAAGATAGGACAGATATACTCTAACAATTTACAAATATAGTTAATTAATAAGTGTGTAGTTTTCAATTAATGTTTTCTCAATGGAGGCCACAGCCCGTAAAGTCAGCCTTTGGTCAAACGTCAAAGCAGGAATGATTTTTAATTACATAGCACCTCAAATTATGTCAAAAATGTGATTCTTCCAGATAGCTTCCCCAGTCTATTTGTAATGAGACTTCAAATGTCGAATTCAAAGGTTAAATATATTCAGGAGAGATTAAAATTATTTTCCTATTTATAAACATGGGAGAAAAAAAATAAATAAAAAAAACTCCTTTTAAATTATAATTAACACATTACTTCATCCCCAGGACCGGAATATGGCACTTTGGTGGGAATCCCGTGTCCTTAATGGGTGTGTCTCCTGATTCTGAAAAGATATTTAAAATTTATTAAACAATGTTCTCGCGCACAAACAAAATCATAAGGGAAAAAACAATCATCTATATAAAGAATTATATTTTCTCATTAAACTTTAAAAGCAGATTAACAATCACACAATTAACATTACCTTTTATAAAAACATTTTATTTGACCTCATTACAAAGGTTGATGGCTGTTGGCATTTTTAATTTGAAAAAGGGGACATCTGGTGGTCAAAATGAGTCACAGCAACTAAAATTTTCAAACTGACCTGCGTCATTAATTTATAAAAGGATGACACCTGGCGGTCAGCTAGAGTCATAGCATCTACAATCAGTCAAAGTTATTTATGTTCTATAAGCATAAGATATGCATCTAAATTTTATAATATCTTAAAACTATACCTCTCTATGTTATTTGTGTATTAATATTCGTTCGTTTTATATCAAACATAATTTTAAATATGACGTATTTGCACTCGTGAAGCCAGTTTAAGTATTCAACATTAGTGCTTAAGAAATTTATATAAGGGGCTTATAAAATCAGTTACGGCAACAATTTATATAATGTCGTTCAATTATTTAACGCAGACGCTTGCGGGTTTTAGCGTTAGAAGTTTGATTAGTAATTTTACCATCTAATTAATTTATCCCGTTTAGCGCTTATTAAACGGTTTCATTTGTTTTATTACGTAAATTCAAAATCATACGAGCTGTTTGTATGAAACAATCGAAAGTCAATATTACAGCATTAATCATCATTTAATACACTTTTCTTAAAGTTACGTCCGGGATATTCCTCTATATTAAAATACATATAACTCTAATACTTTTTCTAATCCGCGGTCGGCGTTTATGGAAATACAAAGTTAAACTACCGCCCCCAAAACCATCGAACAAATGCCATATCTTATTAGAATAAACTAACCTTTTCCACAATATAATCAAGTCCCGTCGTTCAATATTAATTACATTTTAAGTCATTATTTAAACGGTATGTTTAATCCGGAAGCTTTACTTCCGACTAGCGGAAGTGATATCAGGTCAAATCATTTAGTCTTATATCATTATTTAAAGTTATATAAATGGTTATAACTTCACAAAAATACCTAAAGCTAGTATTCTAGCATTATTCATCATCATCTTATCCAAAAATACACGATTATGTGTCGTTTTTATTCCACTCGTAAACCCGTTCTTATATCTCGTATTTTACCTCGAACGCCCGGCGGCGCAAGCCTCAACGTCCCCCATCAATAAAATTAACTTACCGTAGCTTATAACGGCGCCATAAGATTTATTCCACCGCAATCGTGCACCCAGTCGTGCAATTATTTTATTCCTCGTCTTTTATTTCATGGTTCTCCGCTGACACCAGCGCATGCGCACTCAACCTTTCCTAGCGTCATCCCATAGTTTGACGGAAGCTTTTCGGGCCAAAAAATTATATTACGCACTCGAATGAAGCGTCCATTTTTGTAGTTTCAGTGACCATACTTTATATTAATTATTGCCCGTATCTTCTAGCTTATTATATTATATTATATTATAGTTGAGTCGTATTAATATTTATTAATGAAGTGACGTCTCACTTATAACAGAATTAGTCGACAAAATAGCTCTTTGCGCCCCCGTAAAAACAATAACAATGACGTCGACTATTCTAGCACATACAAATAATACACAACAAATATCATGATCTTCTCTCAAAATAATAAATACCGCTTTAAGTCAATTACGAAGCAGTCTCTCGACTAATATAGCCTGTCTGTTCACAATTACTCGATTCAATTGTGCAGAAACCCCTCGTAACGTTACGTACCAATCTCTGGTAATATATCCTCGTCTGCGCATTCATCTTTCTGTTGTCTGTCAGCTGAACAGATCTGTCCATGAATATCCATATTCAATCATCCAAGGACCTCGCGATTGATCACAAAACGGCGTATCAACTCTGCTTATGTCAGTCCGACTTACACGAGTTGAGCAAATATAGCTTATATCTTGTCTAAGAATATCAATAACCAATTATTCAAAAGACCTTGGCATTAATCTTAAAACGGCGTATTAAATCCGTTTTATGTCAATCCGACTTAGACAAGTTGAGCTTGTCCCGAGTACATAACAGCAGTCGTACTTTCTGCTGCGTCTATCGGCGACATACTTTATTCAAGGTCCATTTCTAATCACCCAAGAATCTACTGCTTGTAAAAACAAGATGCTTTTCAAGCCGACTTTTCCTCAACTTTCAATATATGAACTTCAAGCCAATTTTCCACATACCTTAGTTTGTAAAAACAAAAATGCTTTTCAAACTGATTTACCTCTCAACTTCAACAACTTATACAACTTCTCAAACCACTTCCAAGCGATCGCATAACTAACGTGACTGCATTTCCGTATATACAATGCTACGTCACCACGTGTACAGTTCAAACACCGTGGTAAAATCCGAAATCTGGGACTTCGCGTCCAACCACACGATTTCAAAATTTATCACTATTTTTCTTACACAAACTCCATCCTCAATATAAATTTACAAGATGAATTTACCAGCCGCAGCGTTCTGAAACAGACAGAATTCCTAAAACGTGGATAAAGTGTCCACTTACCGTAATTAATATGTGGTCGGGGAATTCTGCCCGTCTCTGAACACCCCCGCTGTAAAACGTCGCTACGTCCGGGGTCACCATCTGAAGGAATTAAAGGAATTTTGTCCTCTTTGCGTGTTCCAAAAATGAAGATAGGTTTAATGTAAGGAAAATACACCTTTTGCAAAAATGATTTAATAAAAACAGAGAGTCTCTGGACAAATAACTGCCTCTAATTCATCACTTAAACATCGTGGGATTCAGAGCGTCAAATGTGCTCTTCTACGTGTACAATAGCTTCTTATAGTTAAAAAGACCTCCTCCTTTTCATTTATAGACTAAACATACTCTCTGGTACTTTTCCGTGAGCAGATGGCGTAAACAAGGTCAGGTGGATGTTTTTGAGACAGAATGTGTTATATAGTTGAAGGATTTTCCCATAGCAAAATCTCACAAACAAGTTGAACCAAATTTACGGTGGCCGTGACTGATGAAGAAAGTAAAGAGTGTGTGTGTGTGTGTGTGTTATTTCAAAGCTAATTTTGTTTTCAAGACCGAAATGTGTTTTCGTACAAAGCGCTGAGAAGGAACTTTTTTAGACTAAAAAATATGACCCAGTTTAAGGTCATATTATACCGAAATCAACACTATCTGCTCTGCACAGGACACAAAATATTTCGTAACAATAGTTGATATATGAAATTAGGTATTAAAAATGTTATAATATCTTTCAATACCAATGTTTCTTAGCCTTCAAATACCTAAGCTGGCGGCCCAGAGCTTTAACTCATTGGTAAGCATTCAGCTGCCAAACCGGAGAGCGCAGGTAAAAAGGGAGTACAGATTGAGTGACCGCCTTTGGATGACCCACACCCCGGCCCCCTACAGGCACCCGAGTTGCAAGTTTACTTCAAAAGGACTATTACATTTAATAATGTCAAATATATATTTGCAAATAATAGCCAACTATAATATTGATTTCATTTGGTTAATGTGATTTTTGCTCCTGAACGTCAGCGCAGCATTGACACGTCAGGGTTGTTAAGACGGCAACTACATCTTCACATGCGAAGCTGCCAACTGTGAGACATCAGTGATGATTGGTTTTAATATAGTTCATGTAGCACGCAGCATTACACATACGGTTTTCTGCAGAAATTTCCCTTGTCAGGTGGTAGTGGTGGTGGTTGCGGACCCAAACGCAGGGAAGCAGGGCAAGGAGGCAGAAGTAATGTAAAAAAAAAAAGGAATTTAATTATACAAAACTAAAGCAAACTCCAAATGGCAAGTGAAACAAAACGTGGGGAAGACAAGGCAAAAAAAACTGGCAGCATGACGGGAGGAAAACGACAATGAATCAACGCAAACAGAGGGGAGACAGGAGACTAAAAACACACACTAACGACACAAAAGACACACCTGGGGCAAGACACAAGTGGCTGAGGGCACTGATTGGTTGACACGAGGAAGGGCAGGATTACACTTAACAAGACCAAGGGAGACACACAAGGAAAAACAGAACCCAAACATGACATCCCTTTCCTTGGATTTATCTATGGTTTACCAAGCGAGGTCGACTAGCTCAATAATTCTTGGTGTGAGTTGCCCCACATCATCGGGTGACTCATATATTGAGCGACAAAAATACTAACTCAATAAAAACATGTTATTTTAAAGGTACAGAGCATAATAATCTTCAAATTTAGAATTACATTAGAAAAATGACTTAAAATAAAAACAAGTTGAAATTTAGTAGTCATTTATTTTCACAGAGAGCCACAGCAGAAGAATCAAAGGGGCCACATGAGAGCGAGAAGGCCCCTTATGTCAAAATTTGCTATATGGGGTGATTAATGACCTCTTGAAGTTTGCTTGACAGCAGTCAACATTGATTGAGGGGACCTGTCAAAGTTGATTGATGGATAACCTGTGACATCACATACAGTGGCGCCCCCTGCACCAGTGTCCTTTCATTTGGTGGGGTCAATCAAGGGTCAAATATGTGATGAATGTTATGTTGGAATTCCACGCCCCCTGCACTTGGGGGCGTATATGACCAGACATTCCCATAAACCAATGAGAAGTACATCACCTTTGACCTCCAACCAAGGCATCTCTGAACATGCCCAAACGTCTCAAATAACAATTCTTATCAGTCACGTGTTACTCACACTAGATATGAGGTCCATTGTCTGAATGCAGGAGGAGACAAGTTGAGTGGGCGAGACACCTTTGGGATAATTTTCTTGAAAATGCCATTATTCCTAAAGGTTAGCATTTTATGTGATGTTCTACATCAATTTGCATTCTCTCCCCTATGCGTGTGCAAAGTGCATGTGTGAGTGCTCAAGTGAGACAAGACTTTGCTTCCCATGGCTCATATTCTAACGGGATGGAATGTTGATGATCAAATCATGATCATTAAGCCCGCACATTTCTCTGCCAAAGATCTACATGCAAATGTCTCTACCTGGTTTCTCAGAAGAGCATTCCAAACAAGGTCTTATTCTAAAGCATATTTTGTCATGCATGCTCAGTCTTTGCCTATACATACACATTCTTCACTTCAGTTCATCCAGAAAGAAGTGTTTTAGAAACATGCTATTGCTTTATTAAAAATGGACAGACTTTATCCATAAAACTATCGCTACATGAAAAAATACTGGTGATTGCCATGTCTTTTTTAAATTTTATTTAATAAATGACATTTTGGGGAAAGAAAAAAAAAAACACCACTCTACAAAACTAGCCATGAAGTGTCACCATGTCTGAGGTCCAGGTACACCATTCTTGTTTTTCTGCCACTTGAATACCCTAGGTTATTGATTTATATATTCCCTGAATGAGCTGCATATGACTTCCATGTTTCCTACATCTTCAGTGTTTTAAAAGGTCCACTTCATGATAAATCAACTTTTTAAAGCTTTTAATCTTATTAAAATGCCAATTCCTCACTTAAAACACTGCCAAAGTTGTGTTTTCCTCCATTCACCCATCTCTGAGAACTCCAGCTCATTCTTACTCTCCAAGCACCAGCCACTGAAAACACAAGAAAACGACTGGGTCTTCACTCAGGTATGTCATACACACATATGAGTGAGGACTCACCCCTGCAAATAGGGATGCGTAGCCTTTCATATTTGAACCGGTACTGTTCCAATTTTCGGTACCTGGGAATTTATACCGGTACTAAACAGTACCAATTGTCTGTAAAAATATCATTCGAATCTCTCTCTCTCCCTCACTTTTTAAAATTTTTATTTTATGTATTTATTTATTTGGGTGTTAATAATAAATGTTGGCTGGCAACCAGTTCAGGGTGTACCCCGCCTACTGCCCGAAGCCAGCTGGGATAGGCTCCAGCACCCCCGCGACCCTAGTGAGGAAAAGCGGTCAAGAAAATGGATGGATGGATGGATAATAAATGTTCATCATTGTTTATTTAACAGTAAAATCTTTTTAAAAATCTATTTAATAAGTACTTTTTAATATATAAAACTTGACAAATAACAAAGATTTTAAATAGAAAACAAATGAGCCAGAGAGCAATAGTAAAAATAAAGGTATAACATTTTACAATTACTGCAGTACAATTATCCATCCATCTATCCATCTTTTTTTGTGACCGCTTATTCCTCACAAGGGTCGCGGGGTGCTGGAGCCTATCCTAGCTGCCTTCAGGCACTAGGCAGTGTACACCATGAACAGGTTGCCAGCCAATCCAGGGCTCACAATTTAGAGTGTTCAATTAACCTGCCATGCATGTCTTTGGAATGTGGGAGGAAACCGGAGTACCCGGAGAAAACAAAGTATAAGTGAGTATAAGTGAAGTATAATTAATATACAGTACATTAATTAATAAACAAAGTGTGACGCAAAGCTCTTTGCAATTTACACAAGGAACAAAGTTAAACAGTAAATATACAAATTAATAATTGATGTGATCTTTGTTTCTTGTGCAGTTGTTTTTCAAGAACGCAAAGTCTGCCGCTAGAACCCTAGACGTTAGCGTGTTGTGCCACATCGAGTCGAATTTTATTGTTAAATCAAACCCATGTTTCGGGTCCCTGGGATTAAACTACAAAAAAATGCTCTTTAAAATGATTAACACATTTATTCCCAGCCATTTTTACTGAAGCAACCATGTTTGCTCCCGGCTGTTTTACTGGATTTTGACTGATTGTGCAAGGCCCACAGAATATTGTGTTCTATTGCTACATATTTGCAATAACTACCATTGCTTTAAGTGATCCCTTCACGTCAGATGCTGCATCAAAGCCTTCTGTATACTCATAAAAAAAACAAAAAAAAAACACATAAATACGTTTTAAGGACCATGACAATATTTAAAATTGAATGTTTTTATACGTTTTTGGGAGCAAATGAGTTAATGTGTTTATGTGAAGCACTAAATGAACATTTTGCCTTACAAACTACCATGCAAAACCACTAATGTCAAGTCTTGATTACAAATATTTGGGAGTTCCTGTCCTGTGATTTATAATTTCGTGTGAGCTGCCTTTTTCTCAAAATAAAACTGCAAGAAGCATTTAGATTGTGGCTTGATTGTGACATTACAATTGATGTGTTCCGCTGCATGTCCTGCACACATGGTTGGATCTGCACATTATTTGGGTGCAATTTGGTGATGAAGTGAGTATGCCCCGCCCTATCGTGAGTGTTTAACAGTGAATCATTTGAATGAGAGAGTACTGCACTGCTGTTGTCATGACCATGCCATTCACCTGACTGCAAATAATGTGTTGGCCTTGTTGAGTAATCCTTGCCCAGTGCTTTGAGTTGAATTATTTTGATTGTGGCCCATTTGTTGGCTACAGTCCTGACTAATACTTGACTCACTTAGTCCCCAAGCAATTATCATACCACTAAATGATAACATTCAACATGAGAAGCAAAAGTAGCACAATGACATTAACCAAACTGATGTCAGCAGGACACACTGCTTAACAGGCTTGTGAGAAACTGTATTGAAAATCAGATTGTGAATTTGTGAATGCGTTGGTGTCCTCTTGAACGCGAGTGTTAGCTTTAGTCGACGAAGTGGAATTGCTCACGGTGGGACAGATAGGAAGCAGCTGTGGGTAATTGTTTTGCTCAGTTGCTGAGGCTCATCCTGGCCCTTTATAGATAAGCTGGAGTAAATCTCCCTTGATGTCCTGAGAGAGGAGGAGAGAAGATGGAGACAGAGAAGAGCAAACACCAGGCCTTGGCCAGTCGTTTGAAATGATTCAAGAGACCCAAAGCTTCAAATGACTTTTGAATCAAGAAAAGGGAAAGGGAAAGCATTGCTATTCTGCTTTTCCTGACAATGTCACAGCAGCTTTGATAAGGGTGAGTTGTGTCAAAATACGGGGAAATGTGAAAGGAGTGTCATACAGACGTGACAAAGCATGGTACTACAAGATGACGTGTTAAACTGACCACATAAATATTGAAGAATAAAAGCACGTATAATGGAGCAAGAAACAGGCCCAAATTGTTCTGAAATGAATTACTACGGCTGTAAAGAGATGAAAATTTCTGAATGAATCCATGAACCCCACCCTGGGAATTTCACTCAGGAATGACTTTTCTAAGATACTGCACAGGTTTAGTAGTAAAAATGGAAAGGGATATGTTTCAAATTATGTTTAATTAAACAGTTGCATGAAAAATTAAACACTGATTTGACATATGCACACAAATGGGCGTAATACATGGACATGGACAAGAGAGAAAATCCAAACCCCTTAAAATAAAATACAAACTCAAACCACCAATACACCAGCCGCGAATACACATGCTAAGTGAAGTACCCTGCTCCGAGCGTCACAGCAAAAATGACCAGAGGATGCCACTACTACATCACCAGCAAAGCTGAGGGGAGAAGGATAACAAGAATACACATAGAGGGGTTGCAGTGCCCACATACACACAACATAAAAAAACTGGGGGAGGGATATCCCCCTGTAAACATTCATTTGTCATGCCCAACCATATCATGCAGCTAAACCAACAGTCCTGTGCAATGAACACAACGCCACCTCAAAAATCACATTCAACTACTAATTTATTAACACTTTTGGATGGATGGATGGATGGATTTATGCTGTGGTGACCCACAGGAGAGAGATATTCACCAGCGACCTTCACACTGTAAAGCGCTTTGGGCACCATATGGTGTAGTGAAAGCGCTATATAAGAAGCAGTCCATTTACTATTTACCTTTAAACAAGGGGCGGAGTCATACGTTTCTGGGTTCATCAGGAGTGGCTGGCTGCTTGCTGTGAACTGTTTTGTAGTGGGAAGCATAGAGACACCTACCACTCGCTCATCTCCATTAATTTTAGTTTTTTAATTTTTTTTTATATAGAGTGTTTCCCAAGTACAAGATTTAAAAAATGAACAAAAACAAACGTCACTAAATACTGTGTAATAAATAGGGATGGGAATTGAAAAACGGTTCTTGTTGAGAACCGGCTTACAGTGTTTCAATTCCTTGGCATCGTTTGCTGTTTTTGCTAACGATTCCCTTATCAGTTTCGTAAGGGGCGATGACGTCGCCACACACACGACATTTCTGTGCATCGAGCAACAAACATGGCGCCACGCTATTTCGTCTAAGGGGGGAAGCACTACCACTATGCAAGAGCATTTGAACACACAGCATGTGATTACTGTCTGTCGTATTTGTGAGCGCTCCTGAGTCCGGAGGGATCAACCCAGCAGCAACAGCCGGCAGCAACGCAAGTGTTCACTCCAATCAACATTCCAGGTACTAGTAGTAACTATATTAGCGCCAGTTTGCCTTTAAGTTGAACGTGCCATATCTCACTAAACGGCACCGGCTTGCGAAAGTCAATGCCGCGGCCCGCGAGTGTTGTTTTTTTCGTTTTTCGTTCAAGGTTGCAAAATGTACAAAGACGTACAGAAGAACCATGACTTAAAAGCAAAACTCGCTACTTTCACACATTCTGACTCACAGGAGTCACACACACCAGTCTACTGGCTGCGTCTGTTTTGACTGAGGCAAGGAGGAGGAGTATTTGAGTGCTCAGTTCATATGTGTTGAAATGTTAGACATTATTGAGTTGGACATTATTGTCACAAAATAATCTAGGTTGTATTTTGTAAATGTATACAGAAGATGATTTTAAAAAATGTAGTTATGTTTGTTTTTAAATCTTTTTTCTTTCTTTCTTTCTTTTTTTTCTGGGGACCCTATGGCACCCCATAGAGGAGTGCTCAAATGTGGACCTCTTAAAACTTCACTGTTGTGTTTTGTAAGGCCAAGTTACTTTTGAACATGTCTCTCTCTCATGTGTATTCACCTTTTTTCCAAAAAAGAATCGATAAGAGAATCGATAAAAGAATTGATAAGAGAATCAAATCGTTAAGCAGAATCCAAAACAGAATCGTCGGCGGGCGATAGATAGTGAAGGCTGAGGAATTCTTACCATTTGCGTGTTCATGCCGTTGATTAATAAAACATACAATGAGATCAGTGAATTCAGGCATTTTCTTGTAGATTTATTCACGAATTTGTGGACAGTGAGAATATGCAGCCACCCGCTCCATATCGTCTCTCAAACTGTGTCGTTTCCCGCTCCGCCTGTGGATAATATTCTTTGTCCTACCAAAGTTCCTCCCAGAGTCACATGACTACGCCCCCATTTGTCACAATGATATCTCAATACAGTTGGCCAACCATACCCCTCCCCTCTCTTTGTCCCAGGAATGGAAAAACACAGATATAAGACAAGAGTTGAGTCGCTTTCAGAGGAGACCTCCTGGCCAGTCGCAAAGCACAAAGGCACTAATTAACACATTCGCCTCCCCCATCTCATGCTAATAGGAATGTAATGTGAAAAGAGAATTCTCACACAAAACTATACTGAGTAAATCAAAGCAATTTTGTCAAATTCTAAATAGTTATAACTAAATCAAAACAGTTATAATTAAATTGAAACAGAATATTTCCTTCAATAGATAGATATCTTTTAGCAGTCCTAAAACCGTGAAATGCCCATAATGAAATACACATTGCTGATTTTCGGGCAATCATCATGATTGATTCTGCGTTTTGAGTTTAGCCTAACTCTGTGTGTACGCGATTGATACCGATCAAACCTGAATCAAACCTTGGTGTTTTGCTGGGAAGCCACAAGAGGCACCAGTATTTTGTAATACAGGCTTCAGGTCAATGTTTAAGGCTGTGGCGAGCTCTTGTGGGATTTTAGGGTCAGATGCACAATCATGATGATATCACTCTGCATTACCAAATTTTTATGCATGAGAAATTGAGATAGTATTGCATGTCTTAATTTCAAGTAAAGCAGCTTTGATAATGGTGGAAAGAGTTCTAAAAGGTGGCACACTTAACTACCCAAGATATGACACACTACTAAATTACCCATTATATAGTGAATCTTGAATGCAAACTGTACATGCTTAATCACTAGAGAAGAAAGAAAAAGAAAGATGAGAGGGAGAAAAACACCTCAAGAGGTGTAAGTGAATATAATTAAAATTAATAAATGAATTATGATTAGTTTAAATTTAATTCTTAATACCTACTGCGTTGGGAAATTAGCATACATTAGCTTGCCAAGAAACGCTTTCGCTGTTTTCCCAAGTCTGAATTTGCCTTTTTCTCTCATATTCTGTGTCAACTGGAATGGAATGGGATGGAATTAAACATGGTTTTCCAGCCAATAAAGAAAAACAACCATTCACACTCACATTTACATCAATGGGCGATTTATTCTCCAATTAACTTGACAAATAGTGTTTTCAGAGTAGAAAAGAAAGAATATAATAAAAGTTGTATTGCCATTTATGCAGGTTAAACCATAGGTTAAAAACAAGTACTACAACTAGAAATATGTCCATACTGAGCTTAATATGGATGTAAGTGGTTACATCGGCTTGAAAAAGTATTCATACGCTTTGAGTTTTTCAACATTTTGGCACGGTACAACCACAAACAATTTAACCTCATTTTATGTGAACGTTAAATACAAAGTAACACACAATCATGACGTGAAACAAAGTGTATATCTTATTTCAAACTTAAACTAAAAAAAATAACAAATAAAAAGGGTGTGCAAAAGTACTCAGCCCCCCCTGAATTAATACTTCATCGAACCCCCTTTTGGGGTATGTCTATCAGCAGATCGGGAGGCTAAAATGTTTGACCATTCCTTCTTGTAAAACAGCTCCACAAACACATTAAGGTGGGTGTGCCTATACTGGCTATTGCAAAGGGACTTTTATTTATTTATTTAATTTTATTGTGCAAAACTACTGCAGTGAGTTAAGCCACCGGGACCCCGGCGGGGCGATAAGACTCGCCCCCCGGATACTGGGGCCCGCCCGAGGTGCCAGGAGGCCCACCGGAGCGGGGTAGGCACAACACCTACACCCACCCGCCCAGCCCCCGGAGCCCCGAGACCCGGGCCATGGATGGAGCCCCCGGCCAGGGGAGGGGGAGGAAGGCGGACAGGGGAGGGGGAAGGGAGGGTTTAGCTAAAACAGGCGGTTGGAGTGTACTCCGAAGTGTTGGAATTTTTTATTTTTTTTTTATCATACTTTTAACTTGCAGATAATGTAAAAAATTTAAACATTTTATTTTGTATTTTTGGAGCAATAATAATAATAATAATAATATATTTTTTAGATAAAGTAAGATATCATCGGCATATAGATTAATTTTATGTTCTGTTACCCGAGAGTGAATTCCTTGAATCCTTCTTTCCTGACGTATGGCTAATGCAAGTGGTTCAATAAATATTGCAAATAATAAAGGGGACAGTGGGCATCCCTGTCTTGTGCCTCTCTGTAGAGTAAAACTCTGAGATATAATCCCATTAGTAGTAACTGTAGTTTAAGGAGAATCATATAATACTGACACCCAGTGGATAAATGATTTCCCAAAGCCAAATGTATTTAAAACAGCAAAGAGGAAGGACCAGTTAACTTTGTCGAAAGCTTTTTCTGCATCCAATGATATAATAACTGCCTTTTTATCATGCCGCTGTGACATGCTAATAAGGTTAAAGAGCCTCCTAATATTATTAGTAGAGTGACGATCTTTAATAAAGCCTGTTTGGTCGCTATGAATGATTGTCGAGATTACTGTTTCTAGTCTAGATGTGAAAGCCTTAGTGATAATTTTAATATCAGTTTTAATTAGTGAAATCGGACGGTAACTTGATAGAAGGGTGGGGTCTTTTTCTGGTTTTAATAAAAGTTTAATTGCTGCTGTATTCATGTGTGGGCGTATGTAACCATTCGTTTTGATTTCTGTTACTACTCTTGAGAATAGTGGAGCAAGCATTAACCAGAAGTGCTTAAAAAATATAGCCGGATAACCATCCGGGCCAGGTGCTTTGCCATTAGGCATACTATCTAGAGCACTGTACAACTTGTTTATAGTAAGTGGCGCATCTAACATATCTTTATATTCAGTAGTTAACTGAGGTATATTTAAGCTACTGAGGAATGCCTCAATATGCTCAGGGTTAGGCTTGTTAGTTTCTGAGTATAGGTTACGATAATAGTTATAAAAAATTTGATTAATTTCTTCTGGTGATTGTGTGCATTCACCAGTTGTCCTTTTAATAGCCGTTATAAGAGATTTTTCCTGATTGCGTTGAAGTTGGTTTGCAAGAAATTTACCTGATTTGTTATTATATTCAAAGTTATTGTATCTCAATTGTTGTATTATAAACTCTGTCTTTTTAGATAGCATATCGTCTAACTGTATTTTTGTATTTTGTAAGTCAGTCCATATTTGGTTATTTGGGTTTATTGCGTACTCATCCGTCAGTTGTTTAATTTTATCTTCCATGTATTTTTCTAATTTTTGATCCTGTTTCTTTTTATAAGATGAATATGATATAATTTTACCTCTAATTACTGTTTTCCCAGCTTCCCAGAGAAGAGATGGAGATAAGTCTGGAGAGTCATTTATTTCCAAAAAGTCTGACCACTCTCTTCTTATAATTTTGTCAAACTCTGCGTCGTTTAGCAGTGAGATGTTAAAAGGCCATGTCGGTGGTGGTTTAAAGGTATAATCACTTTGTAGGGTAAGGGAGACTGGTGCATGGTCGCTAATAATAATAGGATGTATTTTTGTAACAGTTTCATCAGCAATAGTTATTTGTAAGAAATAAATCAATTCTTGAAAAAGACCGGTGCACAGCGGAAAATAAGGTTAATTCCTTTTTAAGTCTCCAGCTATCGACAAGGCCAAAATCATCCATATATTCCCCTTTTACTTTAGTAGATTGTAATCACCTTATACATGTTGTATTATTAGAACGATTTATTAACGGATTTAACCCCTGGGCGTCATTATAGATTGATTAAATTCTTGTATTTTTTGCCAAAATATGGCATTTCCTTTGAAGTGTGATAACTTAGTCATTTATGAATATTTTTTTCCACTTTCAACCGCTCAAAATGTTCACTGGCATCAGACTTATCTATTCATATATAGTTTAAAAAAAAAGAAGCTTTTTTTAATGCCCTCTATGGACAATAATAGCAGTATTATGCTAACAGCAAAATTAACTATGCTGTATAAAGGAAAAAATAAAAGTCGAATTTGAATATTTCATATGACATATTTAGAGGCTTGAATAAGTCCATAAGTCATAACAATATAATATTTTTATGCATGCCCAGTTTTTCACAATGGCATTTTTCTGAATAGCACAAAACTCTTGTAATTTTGCCAAAATCTGGCATTTCCTTTGAAGTGAGATAACTTAGTCATTTATGAATATTTTCAACCACTCAAAATGTTCAGTGGCATCAGACCTATCTATACATATATAGTTTTTATTTTATTTTATTTTTTTAATGCCCCCTATGGACAGTAATAGCAGTATTATGCTAATAGCAAGACTAACTATGCTGTATATATATATACAATAAAAGACTAATTTGAATATTTCATATGACATAGTTAGAGGCTCAAACAAGGTCATAAGTCATAACAATAGATTTTTTTTATGCATGCCCAGTTTTTACACAATGGCATTTTTCAAAACTCTTGTAATTTTGCCAAAATCAGGCATTTCCTTTGAAGTGAGATAACTTAGTCATTTATGAATATTTTTTCACTTTCAACCACTCAAAATGTTCAGTGGCATCAGACCTATCTATACATATATAGTTTTTATTTTATTAATTTTTTTTTAATGCCCCCTATGGACAATAATAGCAGCATTATGCTAATAGCAAGACTAACTATGCTGTATATATATATAAAATAAAAGACTAATTTGAATATTTCATATGACATCGTTAGAGGCTCAAACAATGTCATAAGTCATAACAATAGAATTTTTTTTATGCATGCCCAGTTTTTCACAATGGCATTTTTCTGAATAGCACAAAACTCTTGTAATTTTGCCAAAATCCGGCATTTCCTTTGAAGTGAGATAACTTAGTCATTTATGAATATTTTTTTCACTTTCTACCACTCAAAATGTTCAGTGGCATCAGACCTATCTATACATATATAGTTTTTATTTTATTTTATTTTTTTAATTCCCCCTATGGACAATAATAGCAGTATTATGCTAATAGCAAGACTAACTATGCTGTATATATACATCAAATAAAAGACTAATTTGAATATTTCATATGACAAATTTAGAGGCTTGAATAAGTCCATAAGTCATAACAATAAAAAAAATTCTGCATGCCCAGTTTTCACACAATGGCAGTTTTCCGAATAGCACAAAACTCTTGAAATTTTGCCAAAATCCGGCATTTCCTTTGAAGCGAGATAACTTAGTCATTTATGAATATTTTTTTCACTTTCTACCACTCAAAATGTTCAGTGGCATCAGACCTATCTATACATATATAGTTTTTATTTTATTTAAATTTTTTAATTCCCCCTATGGACAATAATAGCAGTATTATGCTAATAGCAAGACTAACTATGCTGTATATATACATCAAATAAAAGACTAATTTGGATATTTCATATGACATATTTAGAGGCTTGAATAAGTCCATAAGTCATAACAATAAAAAAAATTCTGCATGCCCAGTTTTCACACAATGGCAGTTTTCCGAATAGCACAAAACTCTTGTAATTTTGCCAAAATACGGCATTTCCTTTGAAGCGAGATAACTTAGTCATTTATGAATATTTTTTTCACTTTCAACCACTCAAAATGTTCAGTGGCATTAGACCTATCTACACAAATATAGTATTTTATTTTTTATTTTTTTTAATGCCCCCTATGGACAACAATAGCAGTATTTTGCTAATAGCAAAACTAACTATGCTGTATATATATATAAAATAAAAGAATAATTTATATATTTCATATGACAAAGTTAGAGGCTCAAACAAGTCCCTAAGTCATAACAATAAAAAAAAAATTATGCATGCATTTTGTATTCATTTTTTAGCCTTTGGCGCCACCTAGTGGATTTTTGTGTTAACACTCTAAACACACAAATTCCTCTATTTTCATGTTTATGACTCATCAAAGAAGCGATTGCATCAGTAATCACGGAAAATGCATTATAACACATCAGGTTTACAGCATATCAAAAACTGTGACTTATAATGGGAGTCAATGAGCCAAAATCCGGCATTATTACAACAACTTCGTGTAAATCTCCTCCTCCTGTTTGGTAATAGTTATAAATTACAGCATGGCGCCAATTTGAACTTCTACATGTTTTAACAATCCTGGTGAAATTTCAGGTCCCTAGTGTATTTTTTTCAAATGCTTTTTCTTTGATGAAAAACAGAAAGGCTTAAAAATGCCAGAAAATGGACAAATAATGCCCAGGGGTTAAGACTGTGTTAAAGTCTCCTCCAATAATAATAGTAGAGTTCACTGCTAATTCAAACAGCTGCGAGAAAAATTCATGGAAAAAGGCCGGATCATCATTATTTGGGGCATATAAATGACCAAATGTACATATTTTATTTAATATAGTCACCTGAATGATAATATATCGGTCCTCTGGGTCTGTTATTGTATTATTTAGAGTAAAGAATAAATTCTTATGTATGAGTACACAGACTCCTCTTTGTCTACTGTTATAAGGGGCAGAGTACGCTTGACTAAAATTCGTCCTATTATCACCAAGTTTGAGCATTTTAAACAGAAATAATTTGTTAAAAGTAAGGACGTGAGCTTAAAGGGACCTCTTTCGGAATGAATGACCAATTCCTGAGAGAGATTAATGAGCGGCGAAAGGTACTGTTTCCTATATTGAGACAAAATAGGCAGGAGGGTAAACGGACTACGATAGTCGTTCATAAGCTATACATCGATGGCCAACTATTCCTGAACCCCAACTCCACTCCCTGGCGGTTCTAATTGCCATTGGTGGAACTAAACTTTGTTTGATTATTAGATGTATACATATATATGTGGTTATAAAACTTAATATATAAATACTCATTATATTTAGGCTATATTACAAATATAAGATTAATACATAACTATATCTAAAATATATTTAAACAAAAAATCTCGCTTAGGTTACCAGTTACTGGTGTATTGTTATATGTTTAATCCCCCACTAATTTCCTTCACTTTCACCTCCCTCCCCATTTTTTCACTGTTATATTTACTCACACGTTACCTCATATTTTATACAAATTACATAAACTACCTAACCACTTTGATTCTATCCTATAACATGCCAATATTAACAAATAGCTTATACAGATATATACACAGGACTGAGTCTATATTGTTTGTATGCATAAATTAGTTCTGGTTTCCCGGAATGTTTGTGGCGCTCGCTCACAGGCAAAAAGACATTTTTTTTAGACCATCTCCTAAAATTAAAGCAGATATTTGCCTCCGACAAGAAACCCACCTACAGAAATCTGAAGAAAATTTACTTATTGCAAAGGGACGTTTTTTTTAGTGTCTCCAACACAAATGGATGATGTCCAATTAATCGAAATTCAATTACAATTTCAATTATTACACTTCACAATTACAAAATCAGCATAATTGTAAAAGAAGATTATTAATACAAATTTTGAGTTAAAATTTATACATTTGCCCCTTTTTTAATTTTTAAAACAAATTTAATACATTTTGTTTAATCAAAAAGGAACTTACATAAGTGTTTCAAATAATTTTATTTGCCGTAATGTTTTTTACATATAAATATTTTCTGGTTTTGTACCAAAACATAATCGTGATTGCAATTATTACCAAAATAATCTGATTAATATTTTCTTCCTAATCAAGCAGCCCTAAAATGAAAATGCATGCCAATATTATTTTCCTGATGAAAAAAATGCGTAATGAGAGTTTATGAGTGAAAAATGGATCATCCTGGTTGGCGTTCTCTTTACTAGCCAGGTTACCATCCAATTGTTTTGAATTTTTTAAGCGAATTTACTGAAAATGCGCAAAAACGGACATGTGGTTTATGCCCGTTTCTATTTGTTCTTCTTTTGCAAATATTGAGAGAGGACTCCGCTGCTGTAGGTGGTGATATACACCATAGATATGTGATCCACCAGTCATTTAAAAGAAGAAGAAGAAAAACAGGAAGCGACTGTGCCGTGCGATGACGTTGTATGAGTTTTCTTTTGTAATTCTTGATAAACCGTAGCGTTTCTTTGTTGTTTTCCATCTGAAATTGCATTAATACTCGCTTCTTTAATTAATTCCAAAAAGATTTCTGTTTCGTCGTCCCCCCAAACATACCTTACTTTATGGTTCGCCATTGCTTTGTGACTACAAACATACATGTGATGTAATATCCGGTCAAAACGTGTGACATGTATCCGGTCTTGTCAGCGATTATTCGCAAAAAACTGTTTCCATAGCCAAAATTCACATTTTCCTTTTTTTGATACGCTTCAAAATCCACCCCCTCCAAGCGTAAAAACTTTTTTGCGAATTTTGGGACCTTTTTCGAATTTCTATCGTTTTCCATTCAGTTTTATTTTCACATTTCTTGAAAATTTGAATAAAAATGGGTGGATGGAAACCCACCTAATGTAGTACAATGCATGACCCTTACCTGTGATATGCACAGCATGTCACTGCGCATGTTTCTTAGACATTCTTCACAGAACTTTGGCTCATATTCCCAATTTTTTTTTTATAAAGCTCTTGCATTCTAGTAATGCACATTATAGCATTCATTCAATAATGAACTCTCCCTTTGTCTAAGGTCTCTTATAATTAATTCTAGTATTGCACTTTACAACAAAAATTCACCCCTTTAAAACATAGAAAACGATTTAAAAAATTGACCATTTAAGGACATTGCTTTATCTCCTATATAAAAAGCTAATCAGTTAACGTGATTGCAGTGAGTGGCCTTTTGTAACATCTTAAGTTCAGCAAATGTTTTGTTTTTTAAGTGGATAATTGAAATTCTGTTCAGGATGGCTGCAATTCTCACCATAATCAGCCATGAGTTGGCCTGTGATGAGAGTTTGAGGGACTATTTTAAATGTGCTATTTGATGAACCTTTGATTGGTTCATCAATGAATGCTCTATATTGACAATTGCAGCTCTTTATTTAGTCCTCACCCTTATCCTTTGCTGGTCCTAATTAAGCAATCAGCCAGACTGCGGATCCATTAATGATGGCATTGTAATGCTACAAGGTTCTCTACGAGCTGGTAGTATATCAAGAGCTGGTATTTATCTTCACTCCAGCTGTGGAAGGTTTGTCTTAAGATATATTTTTTTAAATTTCTTTTTAGTTTGCTTCTTAGTTCTGCATCATGTGCTGGAATTAATTACACACATCTTAATATTACCAGAAGTGCCATTTTATTTTAATAAAGTATGTAAGTGAGATATGAGTAACCACATTTCATTACAGCAATTTGTTTTAGTTTTGCGATTGACAGTAATTCTCAGTTGCATTCCCAGATAGCAATATCTAACTGGCCCAGACACAGGCCAGGTGTGCTACTGGTCCAAGTGTATTTTTGAACAATGGGCCTGATGTGGTGTGGATTAGTTTCCCAGATCTGCTATAACTCCAGGCCATAACTGGCCCATAGCAACACAAGACAAGTTGATATATGACCCATATCTGGCACACATCCGTTACATTATATACAGTGAAGTGCAAAGAATTCTATACAATACGTGTTTCAAGTAATTTAGTAATATCTACCATGTTAAGAATTTCTCTAGCTGTTTAGTGTGTGACATCTTGTTTTGAAATCTATGCTTTTAATGTGGAAGGCTGCTCTGTATTTTCATTTCCTGTTTCACATTCCCCATTCGTCATTAGCCGGGTTTACATGAAGACTTTTTAGTCATTCCGATTGAAATCATTCCGAATGAAGATCTCTGGTCACCTGCTTACATGTGACGTGATGCATTCCGATCTGCCGTTTATATTTAATCAGATCAGCCCCGTAACAGCCGCTGGGCCGCACGGACATCGATCACGTGAATTACAAAGCTGGAGTTCATTTGTCATTTAGCACAGTAGTTGGGATAGTGTTAATACTTTTATTGAAGCAACATCTTGATAAAAACAACGTTCAAGTACTTAAAAACAATATTAGTGGGTGGAAACGATGATGTCAAGACGCATTTACGTCAAGACTGAGCATGCGCATGCCGGATGCAGCCTCGCCATTCCGAATAAAGTGTATACATGACGCTCGTTTGGATTGAAATAGAAATATACCACCCCTGTGATTCAGAATGAAATTCAATTTTGATTCAGCCTTTTCATTCCGATTGAGGTGTTTATTTGGAGCATTTTCATTCCGATTGAGGTGTTTATATGAAGCATGTTCATTCCGTTTCGCCGTTAAGATTTTTTCTAAACGGAATACATGGCTCCATGTAAATCAGGCTAGTCATCTCATAGCAGTGCAATAGTCAATGATGATATGCAAAATATGTCTGCACTTTAGAGCTAATTAAATTGTTGAGTACAACTGAAGACTTATGTGCTCTCTTACAGGAGGGCCCCTGTGGTGGTCAATAAATGCAAAATAACAATTTAAGCCTTTAATTCCTGTAGTGTTGTCAACATTAACTTAGAAGAATTACGCTGACTTAAGCGGATGCAAACGGCACTGTTCTATTTATAGCACCGCAGCGCCTACAACGTTAAGAGGCAATTAAGAGTGCAGGCAAACATAAACAAGACAATTAAACATGGCAAAGGTACGTGAGCTATGAACATACATAACACACATTGAACCACAGATGTAGGTTATATTAATTGCAACAAGAGTACTTTTACTCAGTAACGCACGCCGAAAGGCGCTGCCGGAAGTAATGAAATGTGTTACCTCATAAGGAGACTCACAGAAAACGAACGAGACGGAACAAAACATTCGTTCTTTTGACAGTTCCCAACTGAAAAATGGTCACAAGAGCGCGGGCTGATACCAGTATCGATAGCCATCGCGAGTACAGATACCATGAAAGGTGCCTGGTATCGGCCCGATACCTTGTATCGATACTCACCCAACCCCAGAAGACTTTTCACCTAAGAGCAGGCTTAATCAGTAGAGCTGTCCAATACTTGAGATTTTGGTATCGCTTGATACCAAGTAAATACTGGTGCCAATATCGCCGATATCGATACCAAGTACTTTTAGGTTCATAAAATATCATTGTATATTAAACATTTGTCTCATTAAATAACTTTTTTTTTAATTCGACTTTCTTGTTAAGCTCTTAAACATACCATAAATAATATCATCAAGGGAAGAATATTAGGGCTGTTATTTAAATTTGCAATGTAATAATAATCTTTATATTCTCAGTCCCTATCACTCTTCTGCACTCAAAGAAATGTCAGCCATCGAAGTTCCTCTAGTCTAGTCACTTTACATAAACGATACTTACATGTTGTGCTACACTAATATCTAGCTTAACTAGTAGTTGGAAAAGCTCAAATGCAGCATAATATGACTCATTGTCATATTATGTCATTCACTGTAAAAATAATTATTTATTAACTACCGCCAGTGCCGCCCACTGCTGTCATTAACAGGCCGGTACATGTGTGTGTGCTACAAAGGGATTGGGCGAGGAACCAATGAGAAACCAAAATAAATAAATAAATAAATATACTGATACTTATGTTAGTATCGATTCTATCGATACTTTGATTGATCTGCACAGCCCTATTATTCAGTTTATGCAACAGTGCTAAATTCACTTCTATTGTTAAATTGTGTTAGAATTTAGGTCATCATATATGTAAAGTAAGCTAATTTAATACACTTTATAAAAAAAAAAATTTGAATTTCTGGTGGTCTGTGATGGTTTTGGCTGAGACACAATCCTGGAAAAAAAAAGAATATATTCCTGACAAAATGTTCACAATTTTCCTGAGATGATGACAGTGTGGTATGGTATCAATGTGGTTTGTTCACCAATGGAATGGTCCCTAAAAGTGCACCAATAGAGCTATGTTTCTACCCACCCTAATGACAAGTCAGTTGACGCAGTGGCAACACAAAAATGGTACAGCGGACCAAACTGAACAGAATTGTACAACCAGGTTGAATTAGGGCTCAAACAACTAGGTGACCTACTCAAAAATCTGATCCTCACATTCTTGACCAGTATTTCAAGCATCTCACCCAAGTGCTCCTACCTGCACTTTTCTTTTCTGTGTAAGCTCCATGTGAAAAATGAGGCACATAACTCACATGTTTAACCTCTGTGTGGAAGAGGAGGCACATAAAGTGAGTCCCAAAATAAATTCAGGGTTGTCTCATTGTCTCTCACTTTGAAAAGTTTTAAAGCGGCCATACGACTTCTGTGAAATCACTCTTGGTATCAGAAAAGAGAGCTGGAGGTGTTAATTTCATGGGTTAGGTCTTAAATTGAGCTCTGCAATTTTTTTCCACAGAGTAGATTAGAGGAAGGTCTCAGTGTCCTCAGGTAAGGCAGGACCTCTTCTCTCTCAGACTCATCACATCATTCATCCATCCTCTGCTTGACCCAGGTCACCCCAACACCATTTCTTGCACCCCCATGGCTGTGCAAAACTCACCTACACGAAGATTAGTGGCACACATAGTCAGTAGTGTTTTTTTTACGTATCCCTCTTGGCCTTCAATGACAACTTGGTACAGATGTCAAATGGACATTGTCCCCTGGCATATTCATGGATGACGTTGCGACCAGGATCTCTCAGTGAGTCAGAGATTAGCAGCATTATCTCTATCCTAAGGTGCAACTGCATTCCATTACTTATGTCAGCTAAGGTTTTAAACGTGTGCTGTTGGCTGGTTTCAGAATAATTATAGCAAAGAAATGGTAAAAGGTCCTATCTTGAATGCAAAATTCAGCTATTTTTAAGACACTGAACCTTCCACTCTTTTCAGAAGACTTTCTCCATGGTTTTGGAGTATTTCTGTTGATAAATTTTGCACATTTCAGAGCATTCATTAGGTCACAGGTTTTTGAGGTCACAATCAGAGCTTATGTGACCTAGTTATATTCTTCTACATGACACTTATTCAAAGTTGTCTTCATGGGCCACAAAACGAGCTTCACCAAACTGCTTTCATAGAATTTGAAGCATAGAATTGTCTCAATAAGTAGAAATACAGCGAGTCCTGAAGTTACGGCGGAGTTCTGTTCCTACGCTGGTGTGTAACCCAAATTTCGACTTAAGTCGGATTTCACCGTTAACTCTTTTACTGCCAAAGACGTTAAATGCCGTTCTGCAAAAACCTACGGAGGAGCGCCAAAGACGTTAAAAGACGTCCTCCCATTTTTTTTTTTGAAACGGGTGCTGGGAAGGCTTGCGGAGCTGTCCTGAAAGTTTCAGGCGGGTCTCGTGAGCCTAATGACTATTTTTGGCCCCTAGAGGGCAGCGATGACTCTCTTTTGACAAGATCGGGTGGGTGCCAGTAGAAGACGTGAGGCGGGGCTAGAGTGTTGAGGGGACATTGGCTGAAGAAGCCATAATGGCGGCCGCTTGCAAGCAGCTTACGGTCGAGCCGTTTTTTTCAAAGACATCGACCAACGATAAAGAGCACATTGATGACGACGATGATCATCATCGATGATGATGATGACTCCGTGGTTGGAAAGCATTGACGCGGCAGTAGGAGACGTGGGGGGGAGAGCTAGATGGCTGAGGAGGCGCACACGGAGAATGGCGCCCCGTTTGCAAGCAGCTCTACACTTACAAGACTAAAGGCATCGACCAACGCTAAAAGAGCACATTGATGACGACGATGATCATCATCGATGATGATGAAGGTGAATCCGAGCTTGACGGCGAAATTGGAACCGCTGACGCGGCGGCTATGACGACGTCATAAACGCGGAGCACAACCGAGCACGTTCAGGCGGACGTTCAATCGGACGACGGAGAGTGCCCCGAGTCCAATGCATATTCATCGGAGGAGTGTGTGCAGTCTGCTACTTGCTGTTTATTCCCCGGAAAAAAAGGCCGTCAAGAAAGTGTAACGTTTGCACGGGAAACGGACAAATGCGAAAGTGAAAGTAAACTGTTGTGCAAGTCCTGGCGTCTCCTTGCACGCAGGAGAGCGTTACAAAAAGAAAAACTGTATTTGAAACATCCACATAATTGTAAATAGTACCACAGTTGCACACATTTGTAAATAGTTTGCGAAATTGTTTTGTCAAATTGTTACACTGTTGAATGGAAATAAACGTATTTTGCAATCTAAAAACACTTTTTCATTGTTGGTGAAAGCGTTTTACAGAAGTAAAGCACTATTTAGGTGTTTGTGGCATCATTCATGGACAAAAAGAAGTGTACAATTCACTAGAGAGCATGAAATAACATCGTTTCACAAAAAGCTGTTTTTCTCAGTTTTTTGTTTCAAAACAGAGAATTTCGGTGAAAGTAACCATTTTCTATTGTTGATTACTGAAGAACGGAATAAGGTAGAAACAAAAACATGAGAGTCCAATCTTTCATTTGGTAGTATGTGTGTTTCCATAGTCCAAACACAACATTTTCTGTGGACCTTGAAAGATCAGTCAAAATGCTTAAATCGGCTGGCACTGGCGACAACCCGTTTCTGAAAACGTCTGGCAGTCAAAGAGTTAAAGTCGATATTTACATCAAAATATGTTTGTACAGTAATATTAAAAAACATATTTGCACGACACCGGAACCAATACTTTGTGTTTCTGCATGTCACACACAAGTCTTGCAGTGTTATTTAGGTACTTTAGCATCTTAGCATCTCCTAATTCGGCTGCCACTGCCGTCATTTATGCCGTTAAAAGTCTTCTTTATGGTGTTGGTCAGTTATTAAATTCAACTGTGTATTTATCTATTAAACCGTAGCAGCACAAATAAATGAACACATTTTGCGTGTGGTAACTTAGCATCTGCTGATTCAGCCACCATGTACAAAGTGCCCGATCACGTCTTTCGCCTTATTTAATAACTATACAATCAAGCCACATCTACATGACTTACTGATTCAGTTATTGACTCACCTGATATGAAGTGATCTCTACACAAGCAATGAGGAGGATCCCAAACCCTCCATCTTGTTGTTCACCCTTTTTATGGCTGATGTGATCCATTGGCTACGCATTGGTTCCTCCTTTGCTAGCTTTGAGAATGCTTGATCCTATTTTTGCCTCTTCTAATTGTGGCAGCTGGTCTACAACACCTGTCAATCGTTGTTAAAGTGAGGCGTATATTACTCAAAGTGGCAGACGCGTTTTCTATGCTGCCAAAATGGCTGCGCTAACGCCCATATTCGGACGCATGACGTTAACGTCCGGATCTCTATAGGCGGAATCCGCGTAGTAGAGGTTCATCTTTTTGGGGGGTTGTGTTGCCTCTATTAAGCCATTACGAACCACTCTACACGGTTCCCACCCTTCTAAACATTTGTTACACTTAATAAATGTAACTTTTAAAATGCAATGCAATGCAGGATTCTAGCTAAAGTAAGCCATTTTTAACTAAAAAATTATTGTAAGCAGACATTTCATCGTCCACTTGGTCTGACTTAGAATGCAGAAAAACAGCAAGAAAACCAAGAAATAGCAGGGTGAAATTGAAATAGATAAAATCATGGCCATAAATGAAATCCACAATAGAGTGAGCCGCAACAACTGGACCGCGATATACCAAGGAAACACTGTAAATAAAGAAAGATGCGACTTTGAAAAGCATACATGTGAAGCAAGAGTAAAGTTTCCTGAGTAAAAACGTTCTCATTAGTCGTCCCCCACGTTATAATTCCTAATTATATTTCCTCATTGAAACCTCATTTCAGAAAGGTAGAGAACAGCATTCTCCCTACTTTGTAATTGAGTCAGAAAGGAGCGCGAGCACACTGAGTCAACTTGCCTTTTAAAGGATAATGGCATCATTTGTTTTGTGTCCATAAAGAAGCAATGCTATTTTATTAATTCCTCAACTCTGTTTCAAGCATCTTCCTAATTAATTCCATTTTGTTTTTCAGATTAAGGAAGCTTCTGCAGATTAATGGTGCGGAACAAAAATGTTGTCAAGATGCTGATGTGTCTCATCTACATGGGGTGAAAATTCTGTCATTAGATACAAAAGCCTGATGACTACAACTTTTTCTTTTAATTGGACTCTTGCTTCCAGTGTGGGGGGCTTTATTTCCTCTGTGTAACCGATTAAGATGCAAAGTAATCAAATAAATGCTAGAGAGAATAAATGTGTTGCTCTGACATGAATCTAATCACCTATAGACATTTAGTATATCGTCCTATAGACACTTTTTCAGCACTGAAAATGTGTTGTACTTTAATATTGTTATGATAATGTATGTGTCAAAAACAAAACTTTAATTACTTATTATTAGATTGTCCATGATCATAACTCCGAAAAAGGAATACACTGTGGAAAATCACGCATAGTAGTAGTTCTCTCTTCTCTAGTAACAAGTAACAGTCAGTGATTTTGTATGCAGCTGATACAGGTCACCACTAAGTCTACATCAAGTTTCGTAGTTGAACGACATGGCAGAAAGTAGGGCTAATCAATATATCGTTTTGAGACCGAAATTGCGATCTCAGACAGGTTTTGAGATCGTCAAAGCTACGGTTTTATTTAAAGGGCTCTTATCCCCCAAGTTTTCCAATCAGTGGAATGCCACAGTGCTCACACACACTAGCCAGCTCCAAAATGGTTATATATATATAAAAAAAATTAAAAAGCGCCGCATGTACGTCACGCTGTCGCCGAGTCACCTGGAGGTACTTTGTTTTGCGGCTGCTTGACAAGTTGACTGTGACAACACAGTCCGTGATTGAGAAAGGCGCTAAGTTAACTTGCTCCACAGCCGAACGGACAGACTTAGGCTACGTTTACACTGCAGGGCGTGAAGCCCAATTCTGATATTTTGTTAAATCCAATCGTTTTATGGACTGTTCACATTACAAAAAACAAATGCGACTTCAATGTCAACACAACGCGCCCGTGATGTGACTCGCATGCACAAAGAGCACATGTTGAGTGACATGTACCCAAAACAAACGACGTAACGTTCCAGAGTTTACAGAAGTTAATATGGCCCTGACTCGACGCAATGTTTTTCCTCAAGCCAAGCCGTGGAGGCAAGCGACCTTTATCAGTGCCATATGCAAATTTAGCTGTGCCAACGCGCGCTACTTTTTTTTTTCCTGAGAGCTCAGTATTGTTCATTTGGTAAACTTACCGATTCAACATGTTATCATTATTGCTCTCTCTCTTTTTTTTTCTTTTTTTTGTGCGTGAGTATGTGCGTGTGTGCATAAGTGCGTGCGTGTGAGTTTGTACTCGTTAATTCACCTGAAACCTATTAAAAATCCCATACCCTTCACCTGAACCAAATACTTCAGAATCCCGATAGTTGTGAAGTTGTCAGGTGACCCGAGGAGTGATCAAAGAAAAGAGAGAAGAGTAAAACCCATCACCGACCATAAAGTTTGGTGTTTCTAGTACCTCCTTTGTATTTGCTTCTCTTAAGAGTAAATAAAATAATCTTCGCATTTTTTGGAATCATTGAGAAAAAATAATTTATTTTGGGTAAAACTTTCATTTTAATGGTGGCTATTCGTCCTATTAGAGGAATAGGAAGATTATTCCAGCGTTCCAGGTCACTTTGAATGGTATCCAGAAGTTTAAGAGTGAAGTTTAAATGAATTAAATCAGTTAATTTAGGTGAGAATTGTATGCCTAAGTATTTTAAATTACCTATAGGAAAAGAGTAATGTGGGTCCTGGCTTGCAGGGTTCCATGAATTTTCTGTAATAGGTAGTAGTGTTGATTTTGTCCAGTTAATAGAATAATCTGATAAATGTGAGATTTTAGTTATTAAGTGTAGCGATTATTTGGGTTACTTTGCTTGTTTGTAGGAGCAAAATAAACGATAAAAATCCTATTATCAAGTATTCATAATCTGAAGTGGCTACTTTAGTTAATCATGGAGTTCTTTGCTTTCATAAGAGAATTACTAATCCACTCAGTAAACACAAAGGATTTGACAGAAATGGAATTTCTAGACAACACATTTATTTAGTGAACACACATATATCAGTCACAACCTATTAATGAAACTGAATAAAAATGTGAATCAAAGATAAAAAGAAAAAATGCAACCTAACTAACTAAGATAAAAAGGGAATGAAAAAGGTAGATAAGGGATAAAGATGCGTTTTGACCTGCCAATCATTTTATGTTTGAATAAAAGTGTTGCATCAGTAGTGTATGGCCAGATTGCAATGAAGGCGCAACTTACGGACTGGTTCAGTCGCACGGGAGAAAGAGAGAGAGACTCGAGCGTCGATCCTCGGTTGAATGCTGGAATGTTGCCCGGGAGTCTCTGGCTGCTGGTCGGTGATGCACGCGCGGCGCGGAGGTTGCGGGAGTTGGTGTGGGCGCTGCGGGGCGCCTCGGGCTCACGGCTGGACAGACATGCGCGCCTTGGGGATGCGCAGGGTTGCTGACTTAAAGCGTGCTTTGGGCGTGCGTAGTGGCTCAAGTCCGGGGCTCAAAGGAAGAAGCCGCGTTGTCATCCTCAGCGACCACGTTTCTCGTGATGATCAGGAAAAGTTCATGGGGCCAGACGTGAGGTGCAGAGCAGGCGGGGGAAAGCAGAGGGAAGAGAGTTCATGGGGCCAGACGTGAGGTGGAGAGAGGGCGGAAGAGTTGCAGGAAAAGAGAACGAGATTCCTTCGCGCGCTGGCTTTTAAACTGTGTCCCAGTGGGCCGGCAGTTTGGAGTTTGGTCCCTTCCAATTCCGTGCGCATGAAGTAGACTTGGTCGACTGAGACCAAGCTTTTGGGATATAGTATTTGATCAATTTTGATCAGAACTGACAGGCCAGATAGCTCATTTATTATTCTGAACACATTTAAACATTCCCGCGATCATAAAGTTATTGAATCCGCTAAGCTTGCTAATTAGGTAAACTTCGGTGGCTACAGAAATTATACACATCTTTTATTTGAGATAGACATATAGGTTGTGTACAAAGATAAACAACAGGAGTCACTTGATGTCAGTCCAGTCCATAGAGAAGATGGTCTGGGGACTGCTTATCAGACGCTCTCAGGTCTGTCGGAGCTGTGATATGCGTTTCCTGGGGGTTATAAATGAAATCCAGTCAATGCTGGAGGGAAACTCAGAGTCCTTTTTGAACTGAAAACACAGAGTTAAGACACACACACACATTGCCCCGGGGGAAATGTTTAAAAAGGCAAATAAAATGGAAAAAATTGAGGGTGACGGGCAATATTCGTTACATAAGATACATTAGATACTTCCCCTAACGAGATAGCAGGTTCTTCTAAATAAAGTAAAATATCATCAGCATATAGATTCATTTTATGTTCTGTTACCCCTGAAATGGATTCCTTGCATCCTTCTATCCTAGCGTATAGCTAATGCAAGCGGCTCAATAAATATCGCAAATAATAAAGGGGACAATGGGCATCCTGTCGAGTAAAACTCTAGAGATATAATCCCATTAGTAGTAACTAGCTTTAGGAGAATCATATAATACTGACACCCAATGAATAAATGACTTCCAAAGCCAAATTTATTTAAAACAGCAAAAAGGACCGACCAGTTTTTCTGCATCCAAGGATATAATAACTGCTTTTTTATCATATCGCTGTGACGTATTAATAAGGTTAAAGATTCTCCTAATATTTTTAGTAGAATGATGACCTTTAATAAGGCCTGAGATTTCTGTTTCTAGTCTAGATGTGAAGGCCTTAGCGATAATTTTAATGTCAGTATTAATTAGTGATATCAAACGGTAACTTGACGGAAGGGTGGGGTCTTTTTCTGGCTTTAATAAAATTTTAATTGCTTCTGTATTCATGTGTGGACGTATGTAACCATTAGTTTTAATTTCTGTTAATCTTTTTAAGAATAATGGAGCAAGCATTAACCAAAAGTGCTTAAAAAATATGTCCGGATAACCATCCAGGTGCTCTGCCATTAGGCATACCATCTAGAGCACTGTACAGCTCGTTTATAGTGAGTGGCGCATCTAACATATTTTGGTATTCAGTAGATAACTGAGGTATATTTAAGCTACTGAGAAATGCCTCAATATGCTCAGGGTTAGGCCTGCTAGTTTCTGAGTATAGGTTGCGATAATAGTTATAAAACTATTATTAATTTCTTCTGGTGATTGTATTTAATAGCCGTTATAAGAGTTTTTTTCCGATTGCGTTGAAGGTGGTTTGAAAGAAATCAACCTAATTTGTTATTATATTCAAAGTTGTTGTATCTCAATTGTATTATAAACTATAGACAAAAAGTCTTTTTGGATAACATATCGTTTAACTGTATTTTTTTATTTTTTAAGTCAGTCCATATTTGGTTATTTTGGGTTTATTACGTACTCATCAGTCAGTTGTTTAATTTTATCTTCCAGGTCTTTTTCTAATTTTTGATCCTGTTTCTTTTTATAAGATGAATATGATATAATTATACATCTAATTACCGCTTTCCCAGGTTCCCAGAGAAGAGATGGAGATAAGTTTGGAGTAGTGTTGTTCTGATACTTTTTTTTTTTTCTTCTGGAGAGCTCAGTATTGTTCATTCGGTAATTTTACCGATTTGACATGTCATCATCATTGCTCTCCTTTTTTTTTTTTAATATATATATATTTTTTGTATGTGGGTGAATATGTGTATGTACGTGTGTGCGTGCGTGCGAGTGTGTGTGTATTCATTAGTTCACCTAAAACCTATTAAAAAAAAATCCCATACCGTTCCCCTAAACCGAACACTTCCAGCCAGAGTCGTGAGGCCGTCAGGAAACCCGAGAAAGGACCAAAGAAAGGAAAGGAAAGTGGAATCCAGCACCGACCAGACACCACCCACCAGGCCACCAACCAGAGTCCTTCACCAACCCCAGAGACATCTAAATTTCAGCAAATCAGGGAGACCTCGAGAGACCAAAGGAGAGACTGAGGAAAGGAAGGAAGGACAGACGAAGCAGAGTGAGTGAGATCCACAGACACCAGCCTCCACCGATTTCCTGACTATAAAAACACAACCATTGATTACAAATTGCCAAATACAGAAACATCAATGTAAGTTATCACGATGTGGTGGCTCTCGCTAACAGGCAGAATTAAGTAACCAGAATTAGGTTAAAATATTCTTTATACATAGACCTTGTTTCTATAAATTTTGATATTTGGTTTTTATTTGAGGCAGATATTTTTTCCATTGAAATGTGATTTATGAGGAGGTTAGACCATTGGTCGATATTCAGAATTTGTTTATTTTTCCAGTGTTGTTCCGATACTGATACCAGTATCGGCAGAGACCCCGATACTGCATAAAAACAGTGGTATCGACATCGGCATCGGCAAGCACTAACAAGTAATATGCTGATACTATTATTTCTGACGCTAATATAGGACTTTGGATGCCGCATCTTGTGTTTTTCTTGTGCACAACATTCACTGATGTGTGACGTGTTCACTGCATGCCAATCTAGGATATCCTATTGGCCCTTGAATGCTCTGAACCAAATGGCAGGGCAGCTTTTTCATGTTGAAAAAAACAACAACCGAGGTATCAAAACGGTATTGGCATCGGCCGATAATGCAAAACTGGGTATCGGAATCGGTATCGGGGGCCAAAAAATGGTATTGCAATAACACTAGGTTGGAGAGTAATTTATTTCCAGAAAGTCTGCCCGCACTTTTCTTATAATTTTGTCGAACTCTGCATCATTTAGCAGTGAGATGTTAAAACGCCATTTCGAAGGTGGTTTAAAGGTACAATCAACTTGTGCATGGTTGCTAATAATAATAGGATGTATTTTTATACCAATTTTATCAGCAATAGAATTATTTGTAAGGAAAAAATCAATTCTTGATGAAGACCGCGGAAAAGAAGGTAAATTCCTTCTTAGTCGGGTTTTTAAGTCTCCAGCTGTCGACAAAGCCAAAATCATCCATATATTCCCTTATTACTTTAGCGGATTGTAAATGCTGCCTTATACATGTCGTATAATTAGAATGATCAATTAATGGATTTAATTCTGTGTTAAAGTCTCCTCCAATAATAATAGTAGCGTTCGCTGCTAAATCAAACAGCTGAGAGAAAAAATCGTGGAAAAAGGCCGCATCATCATTATTAGGGGCATATAAATTACCAAATGTATATACTTTATTAAATATAGTCACCTGAATAATAAAATATCGGCCCTCTGGGTCTGTTACTGTATTATTTAGAGTAAATAATAAATTCTTTTGTATGAGTATATAGACACCTCGTTGTCTACTGCTTTAAGAGGCAGAGTATACTTGACTGAAATTCCTGTCAATAAATAATTTTTCTTCAGATTTTTGTAGGTGGGTTTCTTGTAGGAGACAAATATCTTCTTTTAATTTTGAGAGATAATGAAGGGAAAATAACCATGGTTTGATATGTCCTCATGTAACCTCTTATATAAGGATATGTTGTTGTCCTGAACTGTTGTACCAATCCAGGTGCCCAACAATTTGTGAATAAAGGGCGTAATCAACCTGGGAGCTCTTCCTTGTTTATACTATAGTCCTCCCTGCTTCGGAAACATGTTTTCGAGGGTGCCTGGGAGTGAATGCCTTGCTTATACTACAGTCCTCCCTGCTTCGGAAACATGTTTTCGAGGGTGCCTGGGAGAGAGCTTGGCCAGCCCAGTTTCTCACGCTCACAACTTTTTGTTAACGAATAAAAGACGGAGCGGCACACGGTGTGGGTAGAGTCAGCTGTGGGATACGCACGATCGCCCAGCCGTTTTGCAGCTCGTTCTACCCGGACTGTTGGCTCTCCGGTCTAGTGTCAAGGTAAGCGCTGATGATGATCATATTATGCTGCTTAGCGTTGAAGTGTGTTGATTGCTGTTTGCGGGGAATAAAAGGCACATTTGTTCTAGCACAGTATATCAGTCTCTGTGTATTCATTGTTACCGCCGATCACTCACGATCCTGCATAAAAATATAAAAGTGAAGTAGTGTTTTCCACAAAACAGATGGTCTAATTTCTTTTAAATTATTTTTGCCTGTGAGCGAGCACCACACACATTCCAGGAAACCAGAACTAATTTATCCATACAGACAATATTAACTCAGTCCTGTGTGTATATCTGTGTAGGCTGCTTGTTAATATTGCCATGTTATAGGATGGAAACCGAGTGGTTAAGTGGTTTATGTGATTTGTGTGAATGGAGAGGTGACGTGTAAGTAAATATGACAGTGAAAACATGGGGAGGGAGGTGGATGTAAAATAAATTGGTGGGGGTTAAACATGTAACAATAGACCAGTAGATGAGGGGTGGATGAGAGTTCCTAAGGGCTCTGGATGTTGTGGGGCTGTCGTGGTTGACACGCCTCTACAACATCGCATGGACATCGGGGACAGTTCCTCTGGATTGGCAGAACGGGGTGGTGGTCCCCCTTTTTAAGAAGGGGGACCGGAGGGTGTGTTCCAACTATAGAGAGATCATAGCTGGAGAGGAGGGTTCATCAAGTCGAACCTCAGATTCAGGAGCAGCAGTGTGGTTTTCGTCCCGGCCGTGGAACAATGCACCAGCTCTACACCCTCGGCTGTGTCCTCGAGGGTGCATGGGAGTTCGCCCAACCACTCCACATGTGCTTTGTGGATTTGGAGAATGTGTTTGACCGTGTCCCTCGGGGAGTCTTGTGGGGGGTACTTCGGGAGTAAGGGGTACAGAGCCCCCTGATACGGGCTGTTTGGTCCCTGTACGACCGATGTCAGAGTTTGGTCCGCATTGCCGGCAGTAAGTCGAATTTGTTTCCAGGGAGGGTTGGACTCCGCCAAGGTTGCCCTTTGTCACCGATCCTGTTCATAACTTTTATGGACAGAATTTCTAGGTGTAGTCGAGGCATTGAAGTGGTCTGGTTTGGTGGCCTTAACATTGAATCTTTGCTTTTTGCAGATGATCTTGTGCTGTTGGTTTCTTCAAGCCGTGATCTCCAACTCTCGTTGGAACGGTTCACAGCCGAGTGTGAAGCGGTTGGGATGAAAATCAGCACCTCCAAATCTGGGACCATGGTCCTCAGTCGGAAAAAGGGAGTGCCCTCTCCGGGTCGGGGATGAGATCCTGCCCCAAGTGGAGGAGTTCAAGTATCTGGGGTTTTGTTCACAAGTGAGGGTAGGTTGGAGTGGGAGATCGACAGGCGGATCGGTGCAGCGTCTGCAGTGATGCGGACTCGGTATCGGTCCGTTGTGGTAAAGAAGGAGCTGAGTCGAAAGGCAAAGCTCTCGATTTACCGGTCGATCTACGTTCCTACCCTCACCTATGGTCACGAGCTGTGGGTCATGACCGAAAGAACAAGATCCGGATACAATCGACCGGAATGAGTTTCCTCCACAGGGTATCCGGGCTCTCCCTTAGAGATAGGGTGAGAAGCTCGGTCATCCGGAAGGGACTCAGTGTCGAGACGCCACTCCTCCGCGTTGAGAGGAACCAGTTGAGGTGGCTCGGGCATCTGGGCATGTCCCACCGGAGGGCCCGGGGATGACCCAGGACACACTGGAGAGACTATGTCTCTCGCCTGGCCTGGGAACGCCTTGGGATCCTGGTTGAAGTGGCTTGGGAGAGGGAAGTCTGGGCTTCCCTGCTAAAGCTGCTGCCCGCGAACCGACCCCGGATAAGTGATAGATGATGGATGGATATGTTTTAGATATAGTTATGTATTAATATTATATTTATAATATAAGCCTATACATAATAAGTATTAATATTTTAGGTCTTATAACCAAATATATGTGTATACATCTAATAATCAAACTAAGTCCAGTTCCACTAATGCCAACTAGAGCGGCCAGGGAGTGGAGTTGGGGTTCCGGAATAGTTGGCTATCGATGTATAGCTTATTAACGACCATCGTAGTCCATTTACCCTCCTGCCTATTCTGTCTCATAATGGGAAACAGTACCTTTCAGGAATTTGTCATTCATCCCGAAAGAGGTCCTGGTCCTTTACTTTTAACAAATTCTTTATTTTTAAAATGCTCAAACTTAGCGATAATAGGACAGGGCTTGTTGCCTCTACTAGCTACAAGCCGATGTACACAGTGAAAATTTTTTAACGATGTTGTCATAATTTTTTTTATCTCGGTCTCTGGATTGTCAGAGCTGTTCTCGGAAATGCCTGAGAATATAAAATTTTTCTGCATGCTACGGGATTGGACATCCAAAACCGTTTCTTTTAGCGTTTTATTCTCCTTTTTAATCGTCTCCAACTCGGCTAAAACAGCCGTGTGTGAAGAACGTAACTCGGCATTATCTCGTTGGGGGTCACTTACCTGTTGGCAGACAAATTCCAAACTCAACTTTAATTCCTTGACTTCCTCGCAGATGAGACAGAGTACATCTAGCGCGCTACTGATGGGTGGTGGGCTGGTGGACTCCTTTTGTGGATGTGTTAGGAGTTGGATTCCTTCTTGCATGCATAAATTATGCAAATTAAGCTGTGCGAACGGCGGCTCTCGATTGGTGGACTATTTTCACGCTCGCTCATGTTTGGCTGCTGTCCTCGGCTTCCTCGAGTCAGTCTTTACAATCAGAGCAGAAACCCGTCTGACTAATTTTTTTTCCATCTCATAACGCCAGAGTAGCGATGTTGGAAGAGGTAGAAATATTCTGGAGAAATGAGGGGAGACTCCTCGATAAAGTAATTTCATTGAAGATGACGGTGTGTCATTGACGTGGTGATGAACCGTCTGCAGGGCCGCTGAATTTCTACTGTGGCCACAAACCTTTATGCTTCATGTTACAAGTGTGATTAAATTAAAGACAAATAAAAAAGTTAACACTGTTACTCAAAAAAGCTTTGTATATTCACAGACGCGTCAGTAGTCTCCCTTTCAAGCACCCTCTGCCGCCCGCACAGAGCGCATATCAGGCTTTTGATGACTTATGAATCACATGCGTGTTTACAGTGCAGACGCATCGCATACTTATCCGATTTTTATCTAAAATATTTTAATTGTACCATTCAAACTGAATGAAAAAATTTGATGAATCAGAATTGAGCTGCAGTATGAACGCAGGCTTAATAATAAGTCTGCATTCAATCGCAGCAACGAGCTGCGTGGTGCAGATCCTCTCCTCCGAGGTGAAAAATAAACTACCCTAATAAAAGTAGCGCTTTCACAAAGGCAAACGGGAGTCTCTAAGCATGCTAATCGCGCATGTGAAATGGACCCAAAATAAGTGCTTGGGCATACAGTAGACTTTTCACAGAAGTGTGGTTAGAACCGTATTATGGCGGAGAGCCAGTAGCTATAAACAGAACATTCGTACTACAATTAATACGGATTTTAGACTGAAGATAAGATGACGGATACATTATGCCTTTACAGTTGGACTGAGCACGCTAATGGCTGACGTCAAGCTCGAGGTCCAAAGTAAATTAATATCAGCATGTTATTGAAAATGTTATATCCATAAATGTAAATTTCTAAACTTGAAACCAACAAGAAATGTCATTTGATAGTTAATATCCATGCAGAAATATAAAAAATATATATATATATATATCTCTTGGAGCTACCTGAATGTTTTTCTGACCCTTTTTAAAAAAATTTTTTACCTTTTCACAATTATGCCTATCAGAATTACTCCATTAGGATTTTTACACTTTTACACTCACCATTACAGTAAAAAGACCAAAAGAGTTAATACCATGATACGAATTTCACAGTATATGGCCTCAGTCTCCGTTCGAAGCAATTAAGCCTAGAGCAAAACTATGGGAGTATGAGGAAGATATTTATTTACATATAATATTACACGTATTTTCAAAGAACATTTACATTAGCATGAAATGTAAAACATTTTTGGTTACATAGACTATTACACATAATTGCATATTTAAACATGGCACCAAGTAGTACTGTAGGTCTTGCCTTTATTTGAACTATTTAAAAGGACTGCCTCTCTCACACAACCTCTTTTGTGTTCTTGCATTATTCGAGTAATAGCTTTTAATATTTTGATGGTATGTCATTTTCAGTCATTTTTTGAAACATTATTGTACATTGTGAATTAAAAAGCTAAATGGGAACAAAATCGCAAATTAATTATTTATTATTTTTTGCTGCAGCTAATGTTTGTCTATGTTCCAGTGCATATGTTGCCAATATCAGAGAAAATGGCAAAGCAAAAGCCTCCTTGCAAACCTGGCCATGTGCAGTCTGCTCCGGATTATCTGAGCAGAGAGCCATCGGCCATATTGTCCAGTATTGAGTGCAAATCTGTAAAAGACAGCCTTGATAGCAGGGTGAGAAACCATTACAAGGAACGGCCTTCAGTTTGGAGGTAGTATCATGGCTCAACAAACATAAATATGCAAAATTTATGTGCCATTTTTATTTATATACAGTAATTTATCATTCAAATTCCAAACAAACTGGATGTGGTTAATTTTACTGTTATTAGATAACAGCAAATAATAATAATAATAATATGAATATGAATATGAATATATATTTTCATAAAACCATGAGTTAAAAATATACTCTATGGTATGAAATACAGCAATAGAAAACGCCCATGCTAATCAAGAACTTAAAACTGATGGGGGGGGGGAAAAATAAATGAAATGCTTCTCTAAAGAGACTTTAAATGTTCCTAACTAAGCTGTTCAGGGGCACGTGAAGTAGACCCTATGCATACATTCAGGGCATCAATGGCAATTGATGCAAGCGGTGTCTCAGACAAGTAGCCTAATGAGTTTTAATATACATGCAGGTGGGGGAGAGCTGGGCCGCTGAAGCCCCTAATAAACCCATGACAGACTAATTAGCCACTATTTACAATTTTCAATCAGGGGCACTGAAATGCTGCCATACATATTTGTGTGAATTACTATTTTTAAAGAAGTCAGAGAACAAATGGAAGGATGTATTTTTGTACAGCGGTAAGGGAAGCCCCTTAATGCTACAGTGGGCTTCCAAGTCATGTCCTAATCCTGTAAAACACATTAAAAATAAAGCTTTTATTGCAGAAATCAAAAAGTGCTTTGCATATTTTTTACTGCATTTTTACCATCACCTCTACCTGAAGCTGATCACGAGTACACAAACACGCACGCACGCACGCACACACACAGTAGTGATCAAAAGTTTACATACACTTGTAAAGAACATAATATGGCTCTCCAGAGCTTCCAGTTATTTCTATAACGCTGATTTTTCTCTGATATAGTAATTGGAACGGATACTTTCATTAAAAGTTGTTCTTTTATAACTATTACTGGTTAGAGCTCCTTTGACTGTCCATTGTTGCATTTGTGGGCATTGGTATCAATGAGCCCTATTTCAATGGCCTCAGAGAAGTCACAGTCACTCATAATCATAATCATACACAAGAAGATAAGAGGCAATAGTATGAAGCTCATTTCTTTGACAAACTTTCACCAAGTCACCAAATTGCTAATTCATAATATATTTTATTTATTATATATTTCATGTATATTTTTGACCCAGCAGATTCAGTCATCAATCATCAGGGGCTGAAAACGCATTTAAAGCAACCTTTTTCAGCAGATTCAGTCACTTTCAGGAGTGCCATTATATTATGTTCTTTACAAGTGTTTGTAAACTTTTGATCACGACTATATATATATATATATATATATATATATATATATATATATATATATATATATATATATACATATACATATATATACAGAGTGCTCAGCATAAATGAGTACACCCCCTTCATAAAATTAAACTTTAAACAATATGTCATTGAAGACAAAAACTATTTCCCAAATGATGACCAGACTAAATTTATATAACATCTGTTTAACTTATAACATGAAAGTAAGGTTAATATAAATTAGATTACACATTTTTCAATATAAATTAGATTATACATTTTTCAGTTTTACTCAAATTAAGGTGATGTAAAAATGAGTACACCCCACAGAACGTCTCTGGAGCAAAGAACAAAAAGCCCAAATTTTAGACTAGATACGTCTAGTTGAGTCTCATAATTCGTTACACAAGTGTCAAGCAGACAGTTGACTATAAAAGGGGTGTGGTGTTACTTAAAGAAAACAGTTTCCCATTTCATGCTGTTAGCAATGGCACCACATGGAAGATAAATATCACAAGATCTGAGAAAGAAAATAATTTCTTTACACTTCAAAGTTGAAGGCTACAGGAAAATCAGCAAAGCTTTACTTATCAGTCAGAATACTTAGCAAAAGTGATAGAAAAGTGTAAAAAAAGATGGAACTGCATCTGACAGAGACGTCAAGGTCGTTCACGGATGTTAACAACTCGACAGCAGTGTCTTCTGATGAGAAGGGTGGAAGAAAATTGACATGTAAGTTGGCTGCAGTTATCTAAGGAAATAGAAAGCCAAACTGGGGTGACTATTTCCCATGACAAAATATGGAATACACTGCAGAGGAATGGCATGCATGGGTGCCGTCCACGGAGGAAACCTCTCCTAAAGCCCAGGCACAAAAAAGCGCGCCTAAAGTTTGCCAGGGCCCATGCTGACAAAGATGAAGACTACTGGGACTCTATACTCTGGAGTGATAAGACCAAGATAAATGTTTTTGGAACTGATGGCTTCAAAACTGTATGGCGTCGCAAAGGTGAAGAATACAAGGAAAAATGCATGGTGCCTACAGTGAAACATGGTGGTGGCAGTGTCCTCATGTGGGTTTGCATGAGCACTGCTGGTGTCGGGGAGCTGAATTTCATTGATGGCATCATGAATTCACAGCTCAGAAAAGATGTTGCCATCACTCCATTCCCTTGCCACTGTTGGATTTCTGAAGGAGAACCGGGTAAAAGTGATTCAGTGGCCAAGTATGTCTCCTGACCTGAACCCAATTGACCAACTATGGGGAATTCTAAAGAGGAAAGTTGAGCATCACTCTCTATCCAGCATCCAGTCTCTAAAAGAGGCCATTCTTGAAGAATGGAAAAAGATTGATGCAACTAAGTGTTGCCAGCTTGTTAATTTCATGCCTAAAAGCTGTGCTGTGATTAAAAATCGTGTAGACCATACAAAGTACTAGATTTCATAATTTTTGTTGAGGGGTGCAATATATATATATATATATATATATATATATATATATATATATATATATATTTATTTATTTATTATTCTTTTCCTTTCGTCTTCAGGGGTCGCCACAGTGAATAAGTTGCCTCCATCTAACCCTAACCTCTGCATCATCTGCTCTCACACCAACACACTACCTTCATGTCCTCATTAAATACATCCATAAACCTCCTCTTCGGTCTTCCTCTAGACTTCCTGCCTGACATTTTGAAACTCAGCATCCTTCTGCCAATATACTCACTATCTCTCCTCTGGACATGCCCAAACCATCTCGGTCTGACCTCTCTTACCAAAGCCTCTGTGCAGTTCCTCAGATGTACTCATTCCTGATTCTATCCATCCTTGTCACTCCCTAAGAGAACCACAGCATCTTCATCTCCGCCACTTCCAGCTCTGTCTCCTTTCTTTCCGTCTCCAGTCATCGCCGGTCTCACCACAGTTTTATAAACCTTTCCTTTCATTTTAGCTGAAACTCTTCTATCACACATCACACCTGACAATTTTCTCCACACGTTCCAGCCTGCCTGCACACGCTTCTGCACTTTTTTTCCCCCCACACTCTCCATTGCTCTGGACTGTTGACCCTAAATAAATACTCCTCCAGCTTCTTGTTCTCTTCACCCTGTAACATCACTCTTCTTCTTGGGTCCCTTCCATTCACAGAGATACTCCGTCTTGCTATGGCTAAACTTCATCACATCACAGCACACCTCACCACTGTCTAACAGTCCTCATACATGTCCTGCACCATTTGAACATACTACTCTGCCACTCCAGACTTCCTCATACAAAACCACAGTTCCTCTCTGGGCACTCTGTCATAAACTTTCTCCAGATCTGCAAGGACACAACGCAGCTCCTTCTGACCTTCTCTGTACTTCTCGAACAACATCCTCAAAGCAAATACGGCATCTGTTGTACTCTTTTTGGGGGGAGGGGGCATGAAACAATACTCCTGCTCACAAAGGTTCACCTCTGCCCTCAGTCTCGCTTTCATTAATCTTTCCCATAGCTTCATTGTGTGGCTCATCAGCTTTATTCCCCTGTAGTACCCACAACTCTGCACGGCTCCCTTGTTCTTAAAAATGGGCACCAGCACACTTTTCGTCCATTTCTCAGGCATCTTCTCACTATCTAAGATCCTGTTGAACAACCCAGTCAGAAATTCTACTGCTACCTCTCCTAGACACTTCCATACCTCCACAGGTATATCATCAGGACCGAGTGCCTTTCCACTCTCCAGCCTCTTCAATGCCCTTCTCACTTCATCCTTACTAATCTTTGCTATTTCCTGGTCCAGAACAGTCACCTCTTCTGTTCTTCGTTGTCTTTCTCATTTTCGTCATTCATCAACTCTTCAAAGTTCTCTTTCCATCTTCATATCACACTACTGGCATTTGTCAACACACTTCCATCCCTATCCTCTATTACCCTAACCTATTGCACGTACTTCCCATCTCTGTCTCTTTGCCTTCCCCAACCTGTATAGACCAGTCTCTAACTCCTTACTGTCCAACCTATTATACAAGTCATCGTAAGCCACTTGTTTGGCCTTTGCCACTTTTACTTTCACCTTACGCTGCATTTCCCTGTACTCCTGTCTACTTTCTTCAGTCCTCTCAGTTTCCCACTTCTTCTTAGCTAACCTCTTTCTCTAGATCCACCTCTGCACCTCCTCATTCCACCACCAAGTCTCCTCATACCCTTTCCTTCCAGATGACACACCAAGGACTGTCTTCCTGATCACATTTGCTGTAGTTGTCCAGTCATTTGGAATCACCTCCTGACCATCCAGAGCCTGTCTCAACTCCTTCCTGAAAGTCATACAACACTCTTCCTTTTTCAGCTTCCACCATTTCGTCCTCAGCTCTGCCTTTGCTGTCTTTGTCTTCCTCACTGCCAGAGTCATTAATGATTAAATGATTAAATAAATGGAATCTAAAAGGACATGCCAATATTAATCAGTCAGAAAATGATCATGGTTTTGACTGCAAGCTTTTTGTATATATATATATATATATATATATATATATATATATATATATATATATATATATATATATATATATATATATATATATATATATATTATTAGATATGTTAATATTATCAAATATTATTATTAAAAAAACACTTGTTTAAATTAGACCTGTAATTGCATTACAAATCAATTTAAAATAAATGTATATGCATGTTATTGTTTGCTAAAGCGTTGTGTTTGACAGTCTGTTAAGTGGTTCACATGAATGATTAAATGAATAGAATCTAAACCGATATGCGAATATTAATCCGTCAGAAAATGATCATGGTTTTGACTTGCAAGCTTGTAATATTGATACTGACATGGTTCAGCCTGCGTGTCAAGCTTAAGCATGTATGTAATTACTTGGGTTTATTGGAAACCCTTTTGTGTGTGTGAGTGGGTTTCTTTGTTGTGTCCAAGACATGGTATGCAAAATTGTTGATGTACAATTTTCAATCTTCTCTTCCATTTCCAATAGACTCCTGGCTGTGGGCCAGAGTTGCATTTTAACAGCATTGTTGTGCAATCTGTCTAAACAATGAGTAAGCCGATTTGTATACAAAGAGACAGAATGTAATTCCAAATGAGAATTTGGACTATTCATCCCCTCTTCACTGGCTGTGACGGGTAATTCTCAAATATTTCTGGATGACATGATCATAATTTCCAAGTTTTTTTCATCATTGACCTGTGCTTCTTTAAATTAAATCACATCACAGGGATTAAAGGAAGCTATTAAAACCAAATCCACTCATGTTTGCCAAAGGATGAGATTCAACTTGAATTGAAGTTTGAAGCTTAGCAGTTTCATTTTGTTATCGATGGGATTTTCAGATTTTTTATATAAAGCTACACAAAGGCTCTTCAACTGCCACAAACCTAAATTAATATGAACGCTTTCTTCAATGCGGAGATCGGAGTAGTCAATAATTTCCTGACGTTAGTACAGTAGCATGTAGTCTGCTGGCTCAATCACTATCAGAAGCACGAACCTCTATTTACATTTTACATTGAGTTGGTAATAATTCATTTTTAACAGTCTTCATTTCATAGTGTGTGTCTTGACAGCGTAGCTTCTAGTCATTTATGGTATTTTTTTATTGGTCCAATCAGATTTTAGCTTCTATGAGTTGTCATGAGCTGTAAAGCCCAAAGCCTTCAGATGACCGAGTGCTGGTGTCGTACACACACACACACACACGCACACACACACACACGCACACACACACACACACACGCACACACGGTGCTATGCTTGTGGGGCCATCTCATTGACATATTGCCTTTCCCTAACCCTTTTCCTAACCTCAACCATCAAAAATGATTGCCTACCCCAGTGACGTGCAGTGAGCTCTAGGTTTGGGTAGGTCAGGTAGGTCGCAAATTGAGACGCACACACCAATTACACGTTTGTGTGTCGGCAGGCCATACAAGACCATATTTTAATTTCCCAAAAAAGAGGACACTTAGCCCGACCTCGAGAACTATTTTAGCATATGGGTAGAAAATAAAACAAAAAAACATGAATCTCTTTTGAAGCCTTAATTTTTTTTGCTTCACAATATTTAATTATTTATTTATTTATTACTTCGAGCAGGGTTTGTACCCATCGCCTCCGGTGCAGCAGCTCAACACTTGCCACTCAGCTAAAGTTCTGGGCCACCGTCAAAGCCAGTGTGCGGTCTGCTAGCCACGGTAAATGTTGCAGTGCACTCCGCCTACCAATTTCCGCACAACGAAAAATGGACAATTTCAAACCTACCCGGACGCCCGGAAAGAATATAATAAAGTGAATATCTCCCTATAAAACAGCCTAATTGCTCACAAAATCAGGCTAGCAATAGCTGTCCCAAACACCATGTATTGTAAAGTTAAACAGCCAGTTAATCGAAGCACATCCACAGTCAATGGATGAGTCAATCTTTCCTTTTGCACCATTCTTTGTGAAAAGTACGAATAAGTCTTTGTCCCTTACTTTGCTGAATATCCGGTAGCTACGGCATTGGTCTCCCATCCTTCAAAAGCTGATGTTTTTCCTCAAAAGAAAGCCGTAAAAATTGTTTTATATTCTCCAGAGGCGTCATCTTACCGCTTTGCTGTGTGTTATGAATTCACGAATGCACCGTGCGAACGTACTATTTGCGTAGGACTTTTCTACTGGGAAACTAACTACGCATGCACAAACACACATTGCTACGCGGACAGGGATGGGAAAAGCACAGTAGCTGTGTAACTTTAGAGGATAATTTTTGCTGCATTTTTGCCTGCAGGCCAGACAAAGTAATGAGTCATTTTTAATTGAGGTATGAAATTCACCAAATGTTGTCACTTTTAAACCTATAGGTAATGTAGGCTTTCTGAAATGAAAAAATAAATAAATAAATAGAAGAGGCCAAATGGTTTCAACTTTCATTTCAGCCTGGGGCAGGCAGTGCCTACCTTGCCTATCCTGACCGCACGTCACTGGCCTACCCCCATTCCTTACCCTAACCTCAACTATAACCCAATTCAAACCTAAACTTTAAAACCAAGTCTTGACCTTCAAAAATAGGTCTAAACTTTGACATAATGCATTTCCTAGCCCCTTCCCCTAACCCCAAACATAAAAAATGATTGCCTACCCCTATTCCTTACCCTAACCTCAACTATAACCCAATACAAACCTAAACTCTAAAACCAAGTCTTGACCCTCAAAAAGAGGTCTGAACTTGTGGAGACCACCAAGATGTCCCCACAATTTCAAGTCGGTCCCCACAATGGTAGTTAAAACTGGAAAAAGATGTGTGTAAGGGACCCACAATGTAGCAAAGACAGCCGCTGCCTCCTGCCCTTCTTGTCGTCTCCTTCCCCCGTCCCTTCCCCCTCCTCTGTCCGCCTTCTTCCCCCCCCTCCCCCTCTGGGCCAGGGCTCCATCCGTGGCCCGGGTCTCGGCGCTCCGGGGGCCGGGAGGGCGGGTGGCTTGGTGTTGTGCCCGCCCCGCTCCGGTGGACCTCCAATTTGCACAGAAAAGGCAGAATCAAGTTACCAGATTTAAATTAAAATATTCTATGTACGTAGACCATGTTTGTATAAATGATATTTGGTTTTTATTCGAGGCAGATAAAAGGCATTAAAACGTGATTTATGAGGAGGTTAGACCATTGGTCGATATTCAGAGTTTGTTTATTTTTCCAATTAACAAGAATTGTTTTTTAGCGATAATAAGGGCTACAAGTGTAGATTGTAATTGTTTACATGGTAAGTCAGTTGTTAGGTCACCTAGGAAACACAAGTTTGGAGATACAGGTATCCTAAAATCCAAGATAGCAGAAAGTTTTTCTAAGAGTTAAGTCCAGAAATGCATAACCATAGTGCATAACCATAAAGCATGAAAATAAGTGTCGGACGTGTTTTGTAAACACTGGAGACAAATGTCGGAGTCTGAGAGTCCCATTTTCTTCATCATATATTGAGTAATATATGTTCTATGAATAATTTTATATTGGATAAGTTGTAAATTTGTGTTTTTGTCATTTTAAATACGTGTTCACCAACTTGAATCCAAAAGTCAAATTCCGGAGCTTTAGACAAGTCTGTCTCCCATTTCGAGATGGGTAAATACATTTTATCTGTATATGAAAGTAACTTATATATTTTTGAGAGTTTTTTTGTTGTTGTCGGAGAAAGCTTTGTATTATCTTTAGCTAAAACAGAAGGATGGAGCATACCCCAAAGTGTTGGAATTTGTTTCTTTATCATTTTTAACTTGCAGATAATGTAAAAAATGTCCATTTTTTATTTTGTATTTTTGGAGCAAGGATGTATATGATAGAAACATATTATCTTAGAAAAGATGGTGGAGATGTGTAATTCCTTTCTGCTCCCACACACCTAAATAAAATTGTTTAAAATTTAAAAGTTGAAAGTCGGTTAGTTATGCCTTATGATAGAAAGCCTGTAGGGCTCCAATTATGCTTTTGTAATTTCTAGTGTCTTCCACCAGGCGGTCAGTGTGGAGGAAATCATTGGGTTTTTAAAACAATTGTGTCGCTTAATCGATGTTGTAATAAAGAGTAAATATAAAAGTCTGAGGTTATTACAATTCTTTTGTTCTAGTTCCAGCCAACAGTTAGTATCTCTGTTGGGTTGTGCCCGTCCGTCCGTCCGTCTTCTTCCGCTTATCCGGGGTCGGGTCGCGGGGGCAGCAGCTTTAGCAGGGAAGCCCAGACTTCCCTCTCCCCAGCCACTTCAGCCAGCTCATCCGACGGGACCCCAAGGCGTTCCCAGGACAGCCGAGAGACATAGTCTCTCCAGCGTGTCCTGGGTCGTCCCCGGGGCCTCCTGCCGGTAGGACATGCCCGGAACACCTCCCCAGGGAGGCGTCCAGGAGGCATCCGAACCAGATGCCCGAGCCACCTCAACTGGTTCCTCTCAACGTGGAGGAGCAGCGACTCGACGCTGAGTCCCTCTCGGATGACCGAGCTTCTCACCCTATCTCTAAGGGAGAGCCCGGCTACCCTGCGGAGGAAACTCATTTCGGCCGTTTGTATCCGGGATCTTGTTCTTTCGGTCACGACCCACAGCTCGTGACCATAGGTGAGGGTAGGAACGTAGATCGACCGGTAAATCGAGAGCTTTGCCTTTCGGCTCAGCTCCTTCTTCACCACAACGGACCGATACAGCGTCCGCATCACTGCAGACGCTGCACCGATCCGCCTGTCGATCTCCCGCTCTAACCTACCCTCACTCGTGAACAAGACCCCAAGATACTTGAACTCCTCCACTTGGGGCAGGACCTCCTCCCCAACCCGGAGAGGGCACTCCACCCTTTTCCGACTGAGGACCATGGTCTCGGATTTGGAGGTGCTGATCCTCATCCCACCCGCTTCACACTCGGCTGCGAACCGCTCCAGTGAGAGCTGGAGGTCACGGCTTGAAGAAGCCCACAGCACCACATCATCTGCAAAAAGCAGAGATGCAATGCTGAGGCCACCAAACCGGACCCCCTCAACGCCTCGGCTACGCCTAGAAATTCTGTCCATAAAAGTTATGAACAGAATCAGTGACAAAGGGCAACCTTGGCGAAGTCCAACCCTCACCGGAAACAAATTCGACTTACTGCCGGCAATGCGGACCAGACTCTGACATCGGTCGTACAGGGACCGAATGGCCCGTATCAGGGGGCTCGGTAACCCATACTCCCGAAGCACCCCCCACAGAACTCCCCGAGGTACACGGTCAAATGCCTTCTCCAAGTCCACAAAGCACATGTGGACTGGTTGGGCGAATTCCCACGCACCCTCGAGGATCCTGCTGAGGGTGTAGAGCTGGTCCACTGTTCCATGGCCGGGACGAAAACCACACTGCTCCTCCTGGATCCGAGAAATCGACCTCCCGACGGACCCTCCTCTCCAGCACCCCTGAATAGACCTTACCCGGGAGGCTGAGGAGTGTGATCCGTCTAAAGTTGGAACACACCCTCCGGTCCCCCTTCTTAAAAAGGGGAACCACCACCCCGGTCTGCCAATCCAGAGGCAGCCTCCGGAGTCCCACAGGCCAAAAAGGCCCGATAGGACTCCTTCTTCAGCTTGACGGCATCCCTTACCGCTGGTGTCCACCAGCGGGTTCGAGGATTGCCGCCACGACAGGCACCAACCACCTTACGGCCACAGCTCCGATCGGCCGCCTCAACAATTGAAGCGCGGAACATGGTCCACTCATATGGTTGTGCCCATAGAATGATATATTGTAGCTGGTTAGCTATACAGTAGTGCATAAAATTTGGTGCCTCTAGACCTCCTTTGGATTTACTTTTCTGAAGAGTAGATAGACTAATATTTGCTTCTTTTTCATTCCAGTAGAATTTTGTAACGGCCGATTCCAATGACTGGAACCAGTTAGACGTAGGTTTAAATGGAATCATTGAGAAAGAATAATTTATTTTGGGTAAAACTTTCATTTTAATGGTGGCTATTCGTCCTATTAGAGAAATAGGAAGACTATTCCAGTGCTCCAAGTCACTGTAAATGCTAACCAGAAGTGGAGTAAACCTTAAATGAATTAAATCAGGTAATTTAGTGAAAATTTTATGCCTAAGTATTTTAAATTACCTATAGGAAATAAGTAGTGTGGGTCCTGGCTTGCAGGGTTCCATGAATTTTCTGTAATAGGTAGTAGTGTTGATTTTGTCCAGTTGATAGAATAATCTGATAAATGTAAGAATTTAGTTACTAAGATAAATACTTCCCCTAACGAGCTAGCAGGTTTTTCTAAATAAAGTATAACATCATCGGCATATAGATACATTTTGTGTTCTGTTACCCCGGAGTGAATTCTTTGAATCCTTCTTTTCACGGTGAATAGCTAATGCAAGCGGCTCAATAAATATTGCAAATAATAAAGGGGGAAAAAAATCAATTATTGAAAAAGACCGGTGCATCGCGGAAAATAAAGTAAATTCCTTCTTAGTTGGGTTTTTAAGTCTCCAGCTGTCGACGAGGTCAAAATGATCCATATATTTCCCTCTTACTTTAATAGATTGTAATCGCCTTATACATGATGTATTGTTAGAATGATCTTCTAATGGATTTAAGACTGTGTTAGTCTCCTCCAATAATAATAGTAGAGTTCGCTGCTAAATCAAACAGCTGAGAGAAAAATTCATGGGAAAAGGCCGGATCATCATTATTAGGGGCATATAAATTACCAAATGTATATCTTTTATTAAATATAGTAACCTGAATAATAATGTATCAGCCCTCTGGGTCTGTTACTGTATTATTTAAAGAATAAATTCTTATGTATGAGTATACAGACTCCTCTTTGTCTACTGTTATAAGGGGCAGAATACACTTGACTAAAATTCTTGTCAATAAGTAATTTTTCTTCAGATTTTTGTATGTGGGTTTCTTGTAGGAGACAAATATCTGCTTTTAATTTTAAGATATGGTCTAAAAATTTTATTATTTTTGCCTGTGAGCAAGCGCCACAAACGTTCCAGGAAACCAGAACTAATTTATGCATACAAACTATATAAACGCAATCCTGTGTATATATCTGTATAGGCTACTTGTTAATATTGGCATGTTATAGGATGGAATCAAAGTGGTTAGGTGGTTTATGTAATTTGTGTGAAATAAGAGGTGACGTGTAAGTGAATATAACAGTGAAAAAATGGGGAGGGAGGTGAATGTGAAGGAAATTGGCGGGGGATTAAACATGTAACAATACACCAGTAAATGGTAACCTAAGTGAGATTTTTTAAATATATAAATAAATAATAAATATATTTTAGATATAGTTATATATTAATATTATATTTGTATTACAGCCTATACATAATAAGTATTCATATTTTCAGTTTTATAACCACATATATATGTATACATCTAATAATCAAACAAAGTTCAGTCCCACCAATGCCAATTAGAACAGCCAGGGAGTGAAGTTAGGGTTCCAGAATAGTTGACCATCGATGTATAGCTTATCAACGACCATCGTATTCCGTTTACCCTCCTGCCTATTTTGTCTCAATATAGGAAACAGTACAGTTCAACAGTAGGGCCGCTCCAGTACCATTCTTGACTCCTTTACCAATTCTTCAAAAATGATGTCTTTGCTGCGGTTTGCGACCTTGAACGAGCCTTGATGAAAAATCCACATTTGTTACTTTTGTAAACACTCGCAAACTTTCGCCGCTCAGTGGGATACAGGCTTAAGGTCTCTATTGTCATTTCACAGCAGCCTTAAAGTTTAAATTATAGTCAAAGTATTATCTCTCTCATTATTATAGCATTTAACCAAATTAAATAATTTTGGTGGTCTTGACTGACCTGAAAAAGGCGAGATTTAGTCTGATTCGACTTCAGACAGTGAGACAAAAAAATGAAATGTGTGTTTTTCCACAGTGTATGTAAACTTCTGGCTTCAACTGTACAAGTGAAATACTCTCATAAACACAACTGCAATGCTCTCGTAAACATTACTGAAATATGTTCATACATACAAGTGAAATGCGCTCATATACACTATTGAAATGCGTTCATACGTACAAGTGAAACATCCTCATACACACTAGTGAAATACGTCCACACATACTAGTGAATACTCTCATAAACACAACTGCAATGCTCTTATAAACATTACTGAAATGGGTTCATACATACAAGTGAAACGCGCTCATATACACTATGGAAAATGAAACGCGTTCATACATACAAGTGAAACGCGCTCATAAACACTATTGAAATGCGTTCATACATCGCCACTCGTCACATGACACCTGACTACCAAACTGCTTTTTATAGGCCAAACGAATCGTCATATCCTATAGACTGAAGGAAAATTTTCAAATTAAAAGCTTTCATATTAATTAAGAAAATGTTATTGTAAGGCAATATTCAACAAGTATATGACAAATAGACGGATCGTTATGTGCAACATAAATTAAACCACATGTGTAGACATACACTTTATAAATTAATTTATATGATATTTAAAGAGTACTCCAAATTCAGACTAGTTCATGGAATTTATAAACTATGTCTACACATGTGGTTTATTTATTGAAATGTCGATGTGTTATGATTTATGTTGGGCAATCAAAGCGCAATTTCAAATTGAGAATAGCAGAACATAAAGCCGCCATTAGAAATGGCAACATGGATTGTGCCACGGCCAAACATTATAAAGAGAGGAACCATGGCTCGGCTGCTTTACTTAGATTTCTAGGGATGGAAATAGTTTTACCCAATATAAGAGGAGGAAAGCTTGTGCAAAAGCTGCTCCAGCGAGAACCTTATTGGATCTACACACTCAACTCTCTGGAGCCATATGGTCTCAATGAATCCTCAGGGCTGAGTTTGTATTTGTAACTATTACTTGTCTCTATTATTGCTGTTGGCCATTACATGTTTACACATTTTTACATGTACTCATGTTGAGTATTTTTGCTCATATTTCTATGGACTGTCAGTGTCTCCTGTGTGTGTATATATACACATCTAATTTTCTTTGTGTCTAAGCCAGTCATTTATATTGAGATGTTCAAGGAACTCCAGTTTCCTCTCCTCCAATTTTACATTGATTCTCTTATCACTGTAGTAATAATAATAATAAATGTTGTTTTTTTTAACATATGGTATATTTCATTTTTGCATTGTATATGTTTTTGTATGGTGCCTGTTGACTTGGTGATTGGCTCTGCTGTCTTCAACCTCTCTCAGCTGATACCCATTGACTAATTACAACAATGGCTCACATATAAGACTTGTAGAAGAGCGCACGCACGCACAAATAGCTGTGTGCATTAATTTCAAATAGGTGTGGGATAGACTTTCAGTTCTGTGAGTAAGCGTGTTTCAGCTGTGTTTATGAGAGAGCGTTCATCTCGATGTATGTACAAGACATTTACATTTATCAAAATAAAACACATTGGCTGGCCAAAAAGCATTAAGTAACCTAACTCAAGCCGCAGCATAACTTGGTGACATGGTGTACTGCATAGTAAATGCACATAACGATCCGTCTATTTGTTATATACTTGTTGATTATTGCCTTACAACATCATTCTTATCTATGCCAGCTTTTATAGATTGGTAGAAAGCTGACATAGTTTAAATATTTGCAATTAACAGTTAATGCATTGATTAACTTTTTGCATTTGAATGCAGCTGCAGTTTGGCTCGCCGAACGCTGTTATTTGTTTACGCTCCCGTTAATGGCTAGTTGCTAACACTGCATACTTGTGTCGTATCATACAATTACAGACCACCTCTGATAGTATGTCACTACAAATGAAACTGTGATGTTATGGAAACCAGTGACTGTCTTTCTTTGTGATATTGAGGATATGCAGTAATCCATGCCTCAGTAAATGTGCTAATAAATTGGATGCCTGGACAAGAATCAAACTGGATGCCATAGTAAGACCTGCTTAACTAAATGCAAAGAAGGTATATAGCTGAGCATAATTGCACAGGTTTTTATCAAGGAAATGTGCATCTCTCTTTCATTAGGCACATGCAGCACACTGGAGGAAGGCAAATTGGGCCGAACTAATTACAATTTAAACGAAACCATAATTGGACATTTTGTGCTTGTCATACGATGAGAGACAGATGGGTATGTAATTACATTACAAGTCTGACATCACTGCGGTGAATTACATGGCAACTCCCCATGCCCTTCATGGAGTGCAGCATTAAAGTGGCCCAAATTCAAAAACAATTTAGTGATGATTTCCGTAATCAGTCACGGTTGACACGGAGATACTTCATCATACAAATCAGGATAAATCACCACACTTATCAACATCATGTTAATTATATTTAAAGCTTTCATAGCAAAATTAGATGAAAAATGGAAAGATGTGCATTTACTGAATAATCTTGATTACAGAGGAAACTGTGTAATAATAAATGCACATATGAAATACTGTAGTTTAATCTTTTTTTTTATTAAATAGAGAGCATAGTAGCCAGGGGTGTAGCCAGACATTTTTCATTGGGGTGGCCAGGGTGAAACCATGCTCTATTACAATAGAGCTTTCTGCCACCTGTCGGCAATAAGGCAAATATCAGTTACTGAGCTGTACACAATAAGAAAAAAAGGAAACCGAACAGCAAAATTCACAGCTAAGTATTAAAACATTTAAAAAATTGAAAACTTAGTTGATGTGCTTACCTTAACCTGGCAATAGCCAGATTGATATTGTGATACACTCAAGGCAGTTATTCACAATATAAATTTGGGACTTCTCCACGCTGATTTGCTCGGGAAAGTCGGGACATTCTGTACAATACTTTGAGCTGATTGGACAATGCAACATCTTTTGTTTTGACCAATCACGGCCACGGATGAAAATGTCGTCTTTTTTCTCGTCGTAGAGGGGAAGCACGAAGATCTTTACCAGCTAAAAATGCACTAAGCGCCTCTCGCTGTTCAACATTCAACAAGGAAACTGTGAGTAATTCTGCAAGAACAGAATTAATTGCAGCGTCCATCCGTCCACGTTGGGTTAGATTGTTTCGCACGGTGTCCGCACTCCGCGCTTCCTGTTAGCATGCGCCACAGCTCCATATCCCGCCCCAAACGGTATGGTGGCCGTGGCCACCACGTGCCTCCCCCATTGATAGTAGCACACCAATTCATTCGGCCTGATCATGATGACATAACAGAACACACTTTTTGCTGTAGAATTACGCCCATCTTCCCATACATTTGCAAGCATAGATTACTGGTGACACATTTTCTAAAAAGCTTCTTTTGTATTTAGATCCTACCTGTATCTACTTATTATCACTATTGCTACATGCTGTTCTTGTGATGTGATTAAGTAATGTGGATACAAATTATAACATTAATGATGTACATGATGCACATTGTCTTGTAATCACTTTTGAATACATGTCCTGTGATCTGATTAAATAAAGTGGAGCTGTTTGTCCATTATGACCAACGTTACATCTGGAGGAAAAAGGGGGAAGCTTGTAGACCTGAGAACACCATACCAACTGTGAAGTATGGAGGTGGCAGCATCATATTGTGGGGCTGTTTTGCTGCAGCAGGAACTGGAGCTCTTCATAAAATAGACAGCATCATGAAGAAAGAACATTACAAGGAGATATTAAGGCAACATCTCAAAACATCAGCCAGGAAGCTAAGACTTGGGCACAAATGGGTCTTCCAAATGGACAATGAACCTAAGCATACTGCCAACATTTTTAAAAAGTGGCTTGAGGATAACAAAGACAATATCGTTGAGTGGCCATCACAAAGCTCTGATCTGAATCTCAGCGAAAATCTGTGGGCAGATCTGAAAAGGCGTGTTCGAGCAAGGCAACCAACAAACCTGTTACAGTTACACCAGGTCCATCAGGAGCAATGGCCCAGGATTCCCGCAGAGTACTGTCAGAGTACTGTCAGAAGCTTGTGGAAGGTTACTCAAAACGTTTGACCCAACTCATGCAGTCCAAAGCAAATGATCATCAATACTAAGGAAATGTATGTAAATTTTTGTCCTCAAAGAAAATCATATAAAATTCTCTAAGAAATTATTTCTCTCATTATTGTGGCATTATTGTGTGTTTTTGCACAGTGTATGTAAACTTCTGGCTTCGACTGTATGCATGAACACTTTTTACTAATGTGTGCGAGCAATAAACATTTCAGTGGTGTTTATAAGAGTATTTCAGTTGTGTGTTTGAGAGTATTTCACTCGTATGTATGAATGCATTTCACTAATGTGTATGAGCAAAAAAACTTTTCAGGGGTGTTTATAAGAGCATTTCAGTTATGCGCGTGAGCTAATCCTGAATTATGGCCCAGACAGCACCTCATAATTGGCACCCATAAACATGGTGAAGCCTGTGGGCACATATTTGAGATCATGAATGATACTTGTCTCTTCAACCACCACAGCTACATTCCAGAGGAAATGCATCCTGGAGAGGTCCTTTGTGTCAAATTAACAGTCCGACATGCATCCCTGTACTGTGCTCACTGTACATACAGTAGATGGTGGAGGAGTTATTGAGTTGAGTTCATGTTGAAGTGGAAGGCATTACGTATTGGGTGTAACGGTCTCAAGAAACTATGTTTTTTTACTGTCCATGAAGTACACATGGCTGTCATTGGCTCGTATTACGAGTCAAGATGGCAACCGCCGAGTCATCTGAAGCTAAAGAGATATTGTACATTTTGCAACTACATCGATAAAGAAGAAGACTGAGGGCTGCTCCAAGGGAGCCTATAAAATGTACTCACAGTGTGGCACCAATATCGAGTGCATGAAGAGTGCGTGCACCTTGGCTCCAGGCTGTGCCGTTCATCGGCGGACAAAGAGTTAGTTGAAATGTGCAAATGACGTGGTGCTGCTCGGCGCGGTTGTGGCAGAGAGGGGCACTACAGTACAATACGGTACCATAATGTATGATGTGGCGCGCACTTAAATATTTACTTGCACGCAAAATACAGCTTTTGTAGACATCAGTCAGCCTTTGTTAGTATCTGCGAATGTTCATAATTCGGATGTTCGTAACTAGAGGACTGCCTCTGTATACACATGATGGGAGTCAAAGCAACGCCCAAAACTCCATCAACTAACTACAAAAAGTAAAAAGACATGATCCTGGGAAACCGGGAGTCACATCAACATGAGCAGAAGCACAATGAACCAACAAAGATATAAAGAAACCAGGGAGCTAAATACAACCAAACTAACAAGATATGAGACGAGACAACAAGGAGCACACAGGAAAAGACACGAGAGGCTGAAGGAGCTTATTGCAACACACAGGGGGCCGCGTTAGCGAGCACAGGTGAAAAAACAAACAAGGAATGAGCCACAAGATAAGTATGTGACAAAAGTACAGATCATGTTAGTATCCTACTCCAAACGTACCCCAGACGTCCTAAAGTCACTAACAAAAAATTGCGGAAGGGGTCTGAGAGGTGGGTACAGGGTCTGCCTATCAGGGCTTGTCTGTTGGGCGTCCCGGATGCCAGACGCGAGGTGCTTGTCTGGGCCAGTCAGGCTATTGGCCCGAACGTCAAACACATGGGTCTTTGCTTTGCCATTCAGGATGATGGCCATGCGGAGGCCATATATAAAGCGAGGGCGGCTGCAAAACCTGCACTGCCAGGGCAAGGTCTGGGGGCGGCCACAGGACATGCGTTACAGGAGCAGCAGAGTGTGGTGGTGGCAGCAGGAGCAGGGACGGGTGGTGGACCCAGGATGTGCCGCCAGAGCAAGGATGGGTGGTGGCCGAGCATTATGGGCCGCTGGAGCAGTGACATGTGACTGCCGCAGGACGTGCTACAGAATGTGTGTTGCTGAATGGCATGTGAGAATGAGAACAAAATTTGTCCGCCTGTGTCACCAGGATGTCTATGTTTGAAGAAAGGCCATAAAAAGCATCCTTCAATCAATGCGTAGTGAATGACTTTTTTAAACCAAGCAGTTTCACTGTAAAAATGGGATACATTTTTGGTCAGTGCATTCTCTCACAATATGGCAGGGTTCAGGACCCAAGTGCAGGGAAGCAGTAAGGCAAGGCAGGAGTGCTCTCTAAAAAAGGAAGAACGGTTACCACTGTTCCATTTTTTCTCCATTTAGATAACAGCCTTATGTGGAGTCGTAAAGCTTTAGGGATGGCGTTGTTATTAATATAATTATATTACTTTACTCATCTGTTTTTGAATTTCTTTGGCTAGTGGTATTTTGTTCTATTTTGTTTGTTTTAACTCATTTGCTCGCAAAAACGTATTAATATGTTCTATTTTAAATATGACAATGGTCCCAAAGACGTATTTATACGTTGTTATTTTTCTTTAATGCTAGAGCATACAGAAGGCTTTGATGCAGCCTCTGAACTGGAGAATGCTTGAAGAAATGGCAGTTATTATAAAGACGGCCTGCAGGTGGCAGCAGAGTATAAGAGATCAACCAGGTTCCTGTTGCAAAAAGCTCTTTCCCCTACTGTTTTAAACAGATTTAGGAATAATGATGAAACTCGACTATATTCTAATGCTATTTGCTGCAAAACAGAAACAGATACAAATATACTTTTTTTTTCCTGATGAAAGAAGAGTCTCTAAACTTTCTTTTGGTAGGTTCCGTGTTTTTATAGCAATAGAACACAATATTCTGTGGGCCTTGCAAAATCAGTCAAAATCCAGTAAAACAGCCGGGAGCAAAGGGGGTTGCTTCAGTGAAAATGGCTGGTAGTGAATGAGTTAAGATCTTTTTGCTCACTTCGTTTTGTCAGACAGGTTCTATTTTAAGAGATTCCTGTTATGTTCTGTCTTAGGTATGTATGTTTTGTTTTTGCAAGCTGTTTATATGATCTGTTAGTGGCCCATAGGTGGGGCAGCTGAGCACAGAGGTGCACCTGTGGGCAATTAGTTCCTTGTTTTAAGGCTTCCCCAGCATACCAGCTGGTTGCTGGATCATTCCTGTGATTGCAGTGTGCATTCTGGTTTTCGTCTTTTTGGGTTGCAGTCCTGTCCTCCTGTTTGTGGCAGTGAGTTTTGTATAGCATTATTAATGATTTTTTTGTACTTTGTAATTTATTTCCTAGCACCTATTGTTCCACAGTTTTGTACTTTACAGTTTTGTTTGCCCCTTTAGTTTTTTTGTAATATAAACTATTTGAGTTTTCTGACGTCTTTGTTGCTGCTTTGGGGTCCAAGTTCCAACTAATCACAAACCGTAACAATTCCATGATTAATCATGCCTGAAGATCCAACCCAGTCAGACCTGACTGGGTTGGAGCAGTCGTACTTCAAGCAATAGAAAGTGTTGTGCAGTGCGCATCCAATCGGAGCAGAAAGAAAAAGGAATCTGCAGTGTATAGACAGCACTAAAAACAAAGCTCTCACATTGCTTTTGAGAAATGAAATGTCCGCATTGTTTATAAATGTGAATGAATACACAGGTGACCTGTCCAATTTCATTTTCGACAAATTATTTATATTTAAATTAGGGGTGTCAAAATTTGTGCTTAAATTTTGAGTTAATTTATAGTTATTTTAACGCCACACATTTTTTTACTTGGAAAGCCTGTACTGGGGCAATTCCAGTCGCAACGCAGCAGACAAGTCCATGTCAAAATTTTGCAGTAATAAATTTAATAATAGTGGATATATTTGTGAAGACTGGGGCCAAGTTGGATTTTACAATTTTAAAAATGTGCAGAATTTCACAAATTACTTCATGTTAAAGATTAGATAGCTCTTAATATGAAAAGAAAAATGCACTGAGCTGTCACCAATGTCCTACAAGTACAAATGCAATTATGCCATCTAGTGGTAGAAAAATGACCTTAACACAAATCAATATCACACTATTTTTTTTACAATACAGTACATCTTTTTAAATTCTGACTCAATTTTATGAATTATTATGAAATTAATTTATCAATGACTAAAAGATGCAGTCATATTTCTATTAGCTTAACATATTTTTCCACTTTTATGTTAACAAGAGTATTGACACAACGAGGCTGTTTTGGACTCAGACGCAGAGGAAGAGGTGGAGGGTAAAGCAGCTTTTAATTAACAAAACAAAAGCTCTTCAATGAGAGAGGAAAAATAAAGACTATACAAACATTAACTGAAAGCGCTCCAAAAGGGAGGAAGTTCACAGCTACATTCAAAAACAAAAATCACTCTATGACTAAACAAAACTAAGCTATACAAAATTACAAACAAAGGTTCTCTCACGAGACAAGGCAAATAAAGGCAACAAGGCAATTGGATATCAAGGCTGTGGTCTATGGCAGGCTTCAGTGGCTCAAACGAAAACACTTCGGCACAAGACAGGGAAAACGCAGACTATTTAACACATGAGGGTAATGGGGAACAGGTGGAAACAATCAGGGATCAGGGTTGACACAGACACCACACGAGGAAGGGCAAGTGACCTGAAACGAGAGGAGTCAGACTTTTCACAATAAAACAGGAAATGACAAGACACCCTCACCGCGGTGTGACAAGTATGAAAAATTAGAAACAAATATTTTATTGTAAATTTAGAACAGATCTAAAATTTGTGATTAATAATTTTGAGTTAATTATTGAAGTTATGTGAATAATTACGAATAAAACATTTAATTGCCCTACATCCATAATTTCAATATTCTCTGCCAGGTGAACCTTGTGTTGTTTCATAAACAGACATCTCAATAGACCTCTCGCTGCCTGGTCGCTGGAACAGGTAGTTAAACTACACATTTGAAGAATGCAGCACAAAAATGATCAAGCAAAAGACAATCAAGATGATTACTAATTATATTATTTGTACAGTCATCACTGCATTTTGTATGTGCCGTATTGTTATTACACAAAGACGTTCAGATTAAGGTGCTCTGGTTCACATTCTTTGTCGGCAACCTAACAGCATTTCTGCCTCTTTGTTGCTGCTGCTTTTCGTTGTCAGTTAATTAATTTGTAATTACAACTACTGGGCCTAGATGATATTGCAGGCAGTCTGTTTTTGCAATCAGGAGGCACAGGCATCCAAAACCAATTAAAAATGTCTCGTGTCTTGCATTTCCTTGGAAGGCAACCAGGTAGAAGCATACATATCATTAGACTATGAAACAAAATACCAATGCCCTTAAGCACTCAGAAAGTAGCAGTACAACAAGACACCCACTATGGTATTTCACTTGCATAGTTATCATTAAATTATTGCAGCCTGGCATATTGAATTCCAGTGAGAAAAATCTTTATTTGAAAATCTTACACTATTTCACTGTTTCATTCTACCATTGTATGTCTCTAAAAATCGCTACGAATCATGAAATAAAGGCTTTACATAAGCACACAAAGTGGATGTGTTGGAGAAATAGTAGCATCCTAGCCATTCATGAGAAATGCAATCTTAAATGAACAAATATCACAAAGTTTGAGAAGTTGCATGAATGAGGTGTTATTTTCATCAATTCATTACGGTTGAAAAAGAGCTACCCAGTGAGGAATTTCTAAATAGGAATGCTACATTATGTTTTTGGACTTGGGCTCTGGAGCCATAGTGATAGGATAAGTCCTGCAGCAAAAGAAATTGCCACTAGTTGCAGAGACGCTAGTCTAATGTAATAATGTTGTGATAGTGTATAGGAAAGCTAAATGAAATCCAACTAAATAAGCTCAATTTGTGTCAGGAAATGCCAAAGAATATTTCATGTGGTGGTATATTACGTCAAAATGTTGCAATTTACAAAAAATTCCAAATGGCGGGAGTTAAAATTGGCATGAAAATACAATAACAATAACAGCCCCTCAGCTTCCCATAATCCAAAGAAATACCCAGAAACATCAAATGTGCAAGTACTGTAGCACTGCAATGCATTTGATTTAAAGTTCACAATCTTCCCCCAAAAAATAAAATAAAAATTAATGGCGGCACACGGTTAAAAATTATGTGAAAACTTTTTAACTATTTAATTAAAATAACAAATAGTCTTGTTTGAAATTCTGAACATTTGCCAAATTGAGGTGTGCTAATGTACAGTCCTACTCACCATTATTGGCACCCATGAAAGTAAAGTATATAATGTGGAATATCTTCTAAAAAATGAATCAAGTAAATCATTTTATTTTTTTACAGTGAACTTGTGTTTTATCCTAAAGACCAAATGATTTAAAAAAACAATTTAAAACAATGAACAATGGGCGAGAAAAAAATAGAAATCTTAAAATGTGCTCTGTCACTGGCATTGTAAATCAGTATGGAAACACATTGTGACTCACCTTTGGTAAATCACAAATGAGAATTCCCTGTTTTAAATTGTCTATGCCTAATTGACATGAATTAACCAATGAATGATGACGTTGATGTTTTTAAAAGCCTCGTGTTAGCCACTTTTCTTTTGTCAAAATCGTGAAAACAAAGGAGCTGTCTGAGGACATCAGAAGTGCAATTGTTCACAAACACAAGACCTCCAAAAGGTATAGAACCATTTCCCAAAATTTTAGTAGCCCTGTTTCAGCAGTGTGTAATGTTATTAAGAAGTTGACGAGCATGGAACTGTCAAGAACCTTCATGGACGTGGGGGGAAGAGAGAAATTGATGACAGAAGTCTTCAACGGTTGGTGCAAATGGCTGCTTTGCTGCATCTGGTACTGGAGGCCTTGATCGTATCACACGAATCATGAAACCAGAGAATTACTATCAAAGACATCCTAGGGAGACATGTCCTACCACGTGTTAGACAACTTGGTTTGAGTTAAAGGTCATGGGTTTTCCAGCAAGACAGACCCAAAGCACACATCAAAAAGCATACAGGAATGGTTAAAAAGCAAAAAATACTGTTTTAAAATGGCCAGCAATGACCCCTGATCTCAATCCTATTGAATATCGTTGATGTGAGCTGAAATGTGCCAAAGAGGAGTGCCATTATTGCTGCACATGCTGTGTTTTCCATTTTTTCCATTATGTAAATTGAAAAACAATTTCCTTTGTTGAATTACTTTTGACATCCAATTATAAGGTCCCGATTATCTAAAATTGGTACATTTCCATTGATTTCTGTAGATATCGTCGAGATCATGCAAAATATGAATGGGTGCCAAAAATAGTGAGCTGGACTGTAGACTAGGGTGGCTACTTTCATAAGGTCAAAAAAGAGGACATATTTTAAATAATTAATGTGTTCCCTTGCTATAATGCGGTTAATTTTTCACGGCCTCGCTGTTTCGCAATTTTTTTTTAAAGTGCAATTTTGCATGCATTTTTTTTTTACACTAATGTGCCAAAATTTATAAAATTTATGAAGGTTTGAACATTTCAAATGTTTAAACAAGAGAGAAATGTGAGATAGAAATGTGTTTAGAGTCTTAAAACATTTCTAATAAATGTAAAACATAAAGCTAACTACTTCGCGGATTTCATTTATTGCGACTATTTTTTGGAACCGAACCCCAGCAGAAAACGAGGGAACACTGTCTATCGGACTCGCAGTGTATTTTTATCAACAATAAAATTTATCATGGTTTATAGATCATGTTTGTGCACTACTGCGCTCCAGTGTTGAAGGTAAATACTGTATATATGGAGTTATGTACCCGCAGTTGAAAAACAAATAACAAGGAAAAAATGTCCTTAATGATGACGCACCTGCTGCTCGCCTCTAGCTTTCAGCTTCACTGTCCCTGCGCGACATTCTGAATGCTTTGCCCTGACTGCTCACGTTGACATCACACTGGCAAAGCGTACAGAAACCGTGAAACCAGTCTTGAATGCTTTTAGCCAGGAAATTGTGCTCTTTTGTCCGTTCAATATTAAAAGATGTCCGGCGGTTTTGGCATTTTTGCTAGCAAGGAAATGACGTATAGTCAGATAGCCACACATGGAGATTTGTTTACATTTATTGAACCAATGATATACGAAATTTTTAACTTAAGCCACTCTTGGCCAATACAGGCCATTTGTGAAAAATGAGTGGGGCTGATGTTGGGTCACATAAAATCAACCACGGCTCATTTTCTTTAAAAGGCGGACAAACCAGCGTCCGGCTTAGGGTTGCGCAGGATGCAGGACACATCACTGAAAGGTAGGACTGTCTGGCCTAAAACGGGATGCCTGTCCACCCTAATGTAGACTAGCATCTCTCTAACTAGTTGCAATTTCTTTTGCCTAGTGTAAAACTTGACCAAGGGGTCTATTTTAGTGCCAAACGCAAATCTGCCACAAAGAGCATTCTAACTGTGCGCATGGGTGGAGTTTTCAATTGGTATTTTCGTAGACTGCGCCAGTAGAACTAGGCATAATGGAAGTGCAGTCAATCCAAGTATGCCAGGCCTGACATAGCGGAAACAGAAAGAGACTCGCTGGGGTCCTTCATTGACAAAGGGAGGTAAACGTCAAGGTCTCTTCTTTTGGATGATATGATGTGGGCAATTTGAAACCACCTTGCATCGACGACGTGCGTGGTGACACGTGGGACTCTTCCCCGAACCCTGCGTGCGCCTCACGACCCATTATGCCACGAGCAAGGTGCTGCATTAAAAATGAATTGCGGATGTAATGATAATAATGTGTCATACGCTTTCGCTAGCCCCTCATTGACTATATTGTCCCGCACTATATAGTTGTCTAATATATAGTGCCGTTACTCAGGCGATTCAGACAGCCAGCTCACTACTTGCTTCTCGTCGCATATCACGTGACCACTGTACCTGTCATGATGCTCTAGCGCATAAATATCTGACTATTTATTGTGAATAAAAACGTTTTAAAACTGTATTTTATTTCTTTGTTGTACATCTTTTCAATTACAATTAATTATTTCCATATCTAGTTAATGTAATTATTTTTATTTTTATATTTTCATACACGCAATGCATTGTGGTCTACATCAACCGGTTGAGTGACCATCGATGTTCACTTCTTTGCTAAAGTGCATTGTGGGTAATTTTTTATTGCACTTGATTTTTATCTTTTGAACATTCAGACACCCCTACAAATTGGTGTCCCTTAGTAAATGATACTTGGTAAATGGTACTTCATTGTGGTTGAAGCATTCCCACCATATATTGTGAGTTTTATTCTCCACAATTTTTTGCCGTGAAACAACTCCCACATACTACTTCCAATTTACACCTTTCAAATTTCAACTTTCTTAAAAAAAATTACGCCTTCTGGAGTATTTATTGTCTGATTCCACATTACTTACAGTATTCACACTTTTTAACGTTAAATATAAATTTTTCCCCATTCATTTTCAATGGGACTGACATTGAACTTTTTTCTTTTCTTTTTTTTTTTCCTAATTCCCACTTTCCACGCTCACTTCCATACATACAACTGACCATCATCACCAGCTCTCTGATACTGCTCAGTGGCGCACTTGGTAAATTGCATTGTCCAGTAAAGCAGGAGGTCATGAATTCGAATCCCACCTCAGACTGCACATAGCAAATGTATCCATGGCAATTATACTAAGTGTTACATGCATGTGTCCGCATCAATACATTTCAGCATCAGGTGACACTTTTAAATATAAATACCCATAAGCCATGATTTTGAACAAGAAAGATAGGTCAGTTGTTTGAGCAATTGCCTGCCACACTGGAAGACCTGGTTTCAAACCTAGTTTGGACAACTCTTTAGTACAAATGCAATAATGAATACTAATCATTGTCAAATTATTTCACTAACTATGCTTTGTAATTTTCACATAATTTATTTTTCAGTTTACTTCATAACAATTCAGTTTAGCATTCAGCTTTCAGCATTCCCATGAAATTTCGGCAAAAATTGTACTTAGTCTAGTTTATATAGTAGAGCACATTTGGACAAAGTCAATGACTATATACAATTTTTCTACATGTGTGTATTACTGTGTGTTGTTTAAATAAAGTTTATTGTAAAAAACAAAACAAAAAAACAAACCTCCTTAGCCAACCCTAGCCAACAGAGATCCTTTATTGAAGTAATCGCTCTCTCACACATATATTCGATGCAGTCCTCTCACGAACAAACACACAAAAGACACGCAGCGCTTCCATCAGCAAAACAGGTGTCTGCCTGTGAGTAGCACTTGACCCGTTGAGTGACATATTACAGAGTCCAACTGTGTTATACTGACAGCTAAGGTCAAATCAACATGTAGTGACAAAAGTAAGCGTGAGCTTTACCATCTTCTGAGCTGCCAAGTATTGTCTGTATTTTATTATTGGAATCACAGAACGCAGCTGTGTTGCATCTGAAGGTATTATTTGATTACTTTATTAAGTGTAATCCTTGCGTGTTCAAAATAATTGCATTGAGATCTGATGAAGAAGCTTTCTTTGCAAAGATTTATTTGAGAGCTCTCAAAGACACAGTTAGGGAACCCACATCTGAAAGCAATGTCGAGCCCCCAAGTATGTACTTGAATACAAAACATCCATTTATTTATAGTCAAAAGATAAAAGGTTCCTCTTCCCGCCTCTTGATTGAACAAAGGACAGACATGTCGACTCCTAGGTTGAACAAAGGTGTAATGTTGATGGTAAACAGACATGTCTATACAGTTCCCCTTCTTGCTCGGGGAACAGATGCAATCAGGATCTGACCCCAGACCTTCAGTCTTTACGACCTAATGACAAGAGACTCTGATAACATGCACATTCCTATCTTCAATAGCTTTGAGGGTGAGAGGTTCAAATAAAGTTGACAAAATCATTATCCCACTGTATTCTTTTAACTACACTCATGATTATATCACATCTATATGCTCATAAGTAAATTCAAAAACAGTAAAATTATAAATTGAAAATGTTAAATGTCTTCACATCCGATGCTGCTCCCTTCATTAGCAGCGACGCTATCGGGTAGAAAATAGACGAGTCCTTTTGCCTAACATTTTGATGCTAACCCCAATCGCTGTTACTTATATTAGGCAGCGTTACGCCCAGTACTTGGTGAAATAACGCATCACAGCTATCACTGGTTATTCAAGAGCAATGAGGCTAGTGAGAGTAGCATCGTTAGCAGAAAGCTAACGGCTTGATGCTAACCTAACCCCAATCACTGTTATTCTTATCAGAACGTGGAAAAGAAGGAAAGTGAGGTGTTATGAAAAGATCAAATATGACCTACAGTGTCTGAACATTTTATTTTGCCAACAGAGTGCCGTAGCAAATTGTTTGCTGCTCAAATGGGATGTCCCATTCATCTGTCCTTCTGTCACTGGCGCTGTTATAGTCTCAAGACCGGGAGTTTACCGGATATAAAGTACATGTGTGTGTGTGTGTTAATATATTTTAGTTGTTACCTGTTTCTCTTTTCTGAATGGCTTTAAATCAGTAACAGGTGCCGTTCAGGTCTCCGTCTTTTTCACGGAAAACCGCATCCTTGCAGAGCCGAAACAGGCTCATGCCATCCTCCCGTCGCTTCGAACAAAAGCTAGAAATGGAACGTAATGGCATAATCCAAATGTATCAAAAAATGTAAATGAATCAGTAGGAAAAAAAACACATGCACAAATAACCAGCAGGTAATTGTTTACATGGCTGTAGTACTTCATATCAGGTTTGGCCGCTGAGCTCGCCCGGCTTGGAAGGTTTTACTAAGTACTGATTTGAGGAAACGTTCATTTTGCCGTGTATATTACAAATGTTTGCCATGTATATCATATTGTTTAATACAACATATTAAAATGTGTCCCACACACACCGAGCGCAGTCTTCCTGTTACCAAATTGCCAGATGCGCTGGAGGTGCAGCTGCTGTGTCCACCGGAACGCCAGGAAAGGCCCAGACGGTAACAGCGCAGAATCGTGTTGCACTGCCACGTAAATTGAGATGTGCCCATTTTTATGCCGAGCACACGTTCATCAGTCGATATTCATGTCAATTAGGCCCAAGTCTAAGAACATAACATAATATTCCAATTTTCAAATTCTTTATTGGGTAGCTCTTTTAAAAAAAAAATCCAAAATGCATTAATTTATTTGATGAAAATAACTCCTCAGTGCAACTTTTCAAATTTTGAAATATTTGTTCATATAAGATGGCAGTTCTCATGAATGGCCAGAAGGATCTCATTGTTTCTCCAACATCATGCATTAACATAATAAAATGCAATACTTTCAATAAAACAATTAAGTTTGACCATGAATAAAAGCCCCCCCAAATGAATAAATTAATAGTCTTCTATTTTCTCCTAAAATGGGAAACCCCCTATATGCGGCTTTTTTCCGCACCTCATTTACACTGTTAGAAATTTTTGATCTCTTCATTTTCATATTATTGACTGGCTTTACAAATCATTACAAGTTAACTACAATATTGGCTAAAACATTAAATACATTTTAATCCACCAGGTTTTTTTTGTACATGTACATTTGTACAATGACCAGATTATAGAAACTCCATGCTTTAATTGTTGCAATAATATCAAAGTGGCTTTTCAACACCCAAATCCCCTTTAAACTCAGTGTCAGCCAGACTTCACTTTCTGTCTGACATTAATTACAGGTGACAGGCCTAAGAACAAAACGCCACACAATTATAACAATAACTCTAGTGAAGGTTCTTCATGCTTTCACTTTCGTCTGCTGTGACAGGAATGATTATGCAGACTCTGAGCTTGTCACGACTACAATTTTAAACCCCAGACTGGCCAACCAATATGGGTCAAAATACAAAATCCAAACAGCATTAAAAATACAATTGTATCCGTCATTCCAAGAGCTAGAATCTAATCTAAATGTCATCTGAATTTGAATCCTGGATTCATTACTCTGTCAGAATCACTTTCCCTATAGTTTATGACAAGCATATTTAATCTCAATCTCGGTGACTATTTCAGAGAAATTCTAATCACTATTGCATCCTAGAGAGGTTGCACAACAGTTGGTTCAACAAATCAATAGGTGAAGTTGTTTTTAGAAAAGTGGTAGAGGGCAAGTGAAAACTATGTACTACAAGCTTGACAATTTATAGGTGTCTCTTAATGTAAGTGGTACATGAAAAAATACATCCAAAATGTGTGTGTGTGTGTGTGTGTGTGTTTAGATCACATCAGGAGGGCCATTTTCTGGGTTTTGATCATTTTGAGTCGAAACCACTTTATAAGGGTTTGAATTGGGTTTTGGTTGGGGTTAGGGTAAAGCAGTCAGTTGTGATGGTTAAGGTTAGGGTAAGGGTCTAGGAAATGCATTATGTCAATGAGATGTCTCCACAAGAAATGTAAACCCAACGTGTGTGTGTGTGTGTGTGTGTGTGCGCGTGCACGCATGCGTAAACCCTGTAAACCATCGAAGAAAACTGTTTTAAAGCAAACATAAAATTGTTTTCCCATGAGAAAGACACTGAGACACTGCAGCTTCAAAACAATAAGTATTATGCCAACATTAAACCATCTTTGCCAATCCCATCCTAACCTAATCCACGCTTTGTCCCAGAACAGAATTTCAGCTTTAATCAAAATCAGAATGGGGAAAAAGACCCTGCGTGCCTCTGGGATATTTTTCCATTAACCATTTTGACACATGACTGACTGTAGGGGATTATTGGTTTTTGAAGAACTATTAACAGCTCTACATTAGCATTTTAATACAGTTCTCCTCAACATACTAATGCAATTTACTTCTCAGCTTTGTTGCCAACTCATTCCTGTAGCAATTCAAACCAACAGAAATAAGAACCCAGCTTTAATTATTTTAAATTATTTTAATTATTAATCACTTTTAAATCTTCTGACACCAATTAGTGAAACTCCTGTCTGGATTGTTGCTTATGACTTCAGGTCAAAAAAGAGACAAGTTAGACAACCTGAAAAAGTAAATTTTTGATTGGCTTGAGACGCCTACTTAACTGAGATACTTGCTTCATGACTACTTTTATTGTTTCCAAAGTTGCACTGCAGACAAGTGAACCATCCATTCCAGCATAAATTTCCAATAAATCTTCAAATAGCCATTAGAATTACAGAAAGATTAATGAAATAATAACTCCAATTTCTGTGTGTCAACCTGTCTGGCCTTGTGGGATTGCTAGGTGAAATGTTTCTAGGGAGTTGCCTGATTGAGGTCCCAAAAGGGCTCTTGAGCACAGTGAAAAGCTTCCAGTGAATTAATTATTCAAATTCTTTGTCATGTCTAATCATTAAATGCACATTTTATTTGGAAGTTTGTCACTTACTTTGTCCTGTTGTTAATTTGTTGTTCAGTAAGAAAGCCAGCAAAAGAATACCTGAAACCACAGCCCACTGCACGGCGTCCAAATGACCAATAATAAATACAAAATTACCTCTGAATGAATGGTTGTTGTTGCATTCAAGGATCACATTGGACACCATTAACTGATCACTGTTCGCTTCGCAAAATACTAAATGCCTGCATCTGAACTGCGCGGCTTGCAAATCCTGCTCATGCACAAGAATACACCAAAAAATAATAATAATAATTGTGCGTGCAAGTACCATGAAAATAACTATCCGTCCATTTTATTGTACGTTGCTTTCAATAAAACTGCACACTACGCAAAACTACTCTGTCATTAAGTAATGAACAAAACAGTTTATTACATTAAAATCTGTTAACAGTGTATTTTAAACTGATACAATTGAACTTCCAGTTTTGGTTCCTAAAGTAGTTCCAGTGGATAATATTAAGACTTTTGTTTTATTTATCGTCGCAGGAACCTCGTGGACTCAAAATTAATGACTAACAGATTTTTTTTCTAACCGGCATCTTCTCAGATTACGGACATCATGGAATACGATTAAATGGTACTGTGTTGTCATTTCCTTCAGCCAGTGTATTGGTAACAACTCTTTTTTAAAGCTGATACAAATTATTGGTGTAAAGGGTTGGTTGCTGGTTTATTTTATCTCTGCATTTTGCAATATTAAAAATCTGCTGATTGATTTTACAGAGAAAAAAAATATTGTCTCTACAACTCAGTCACCGACCACCTTTTCTGAGAACAACCTTAATTAGCACATTCAGGATGGATAAAGTGTATTCCTCCAGGACAGTATATACTGGTGTGCACTGAACTTGAAGCACAGAGGCAGCGTCACTGGTCCCCATCGTGATGCTCTTGACCAAAGCTGGCCTCTTCCATCAACCATCAATTCCCTTTAATGATAATGTCCACCTTTCTGCAAATGCACAATGACGCGAAGCCTCGAAAAAATATACCGACTGAGCACCGATTGAAGCATGAGTATTGACGGTCCTTCTCATTTTGTGTATTTTTGCCAGGCTTCGTGTGACAAAGCATTTGCCAAAAATGTGGAAGCACTTATGTTTGTGTAAACACAGTCCAGTTTGTTTTTCCCCTGCGTTGGTACGGTGACATCCTGCCGTCAACTATCCATCAGTTCTACGTGGTTAACTCATTCACTGCCCAAATTCATTTTAAGTATTTCTATTAGTTTAACATCCCCCCCCCCCACTTTTGTTAACAAGAGTAAGAAAAACTAGATTTTTTAAAAATTGTATTAGAACAGATATAAAATTTGAGATTAGTTAGTAGAACAGAGTTAACTGGTGAAGTCATTCGATTACAAATTTTAATTGCCTGATGCTCTTAATTTTTAATAATATTTTCTTTTTTTGGAAAAGATAAAAAAATTAGGGGCGTCAGGCGATTTTTTTTATTTATCGTAATTAATCGAATGACTTCACTAGTTAACTCTGTTCTACGTGTAATAATTTTTTTCTAGGTTTTCATACTCTTGTTAACAAAAGCGGAAAAATGTTAAACTAATAGAAATAGTTAAAATACATTTTTGATTTGACATACCTATTAGGTATAATGTGCCAATTTAGCTAATAATAATTAGGCTACTCGGCGCAGTAGCACGCATGCATTGAGGGATAGCAATGCAACATTACTGGCTTGTTTTTATTTGACTAACTGATGAATATCAGGTACTGGTGGGGTTGAGGACCCAATCACAGAAAAGCAAGGCGTCGGAGCAGGTGTGAACTCCAAAAGGCAATTTAATTAAACATAAACAAAAAGGCAAACAAGCCTAAGCCTAACCCAAAAGTCGAAATCAAGATCCAAAGTAACAAACACAAAAGGAACAAGACGTGGCAAGGACATGACATACACAATGAACTGACAAGGACTGAAAAACAAAATAAAAGTACCAAAAATTTACATTCAGTACCGTTATCGATTCTCAGGTACTGAGAATTAAAAGCAAACTGGTTCTAATGTGAAAGACTACCATCCCTAGTGTCCCAAATGACAGGTGAGGGCAGCCGCAGTAGAGCTTGCGTTGCCAAAGCAGGAGCAGGAAGCGGTCACAGTGCTTGTGCCACCGGAGAAGGATCAGAAATCAACCGCAAGGCTTGCGCCGCCGGAGGAAGAGCAGAAGGCAGCCGCAACTTGTGCACCGCCAGAATAGGATTAGAGGGAGGCCAAAACTCATGCGCCGCTAGAACAGGAACAGAGGGCGGCCACAGCACGTGTCGCCTGAACAGGTATAAAAGGCGGCTGCAGAATGCGTGCAGCCGTAAAAAGGTCAGTCAGGAGCTTAAAAGTACAGCTGCCGAGGCACAATGACAGGTGCCTGCAGCTGGTGAGGCACAGAGAAGGGAGCCTGCAGTTGCCAAGGCGCAGGAACGGGAGCCTGGACCTCATCAGCTTGCCACCTAAGGTTTTGGAGGTGGACGTATTCGAGTGATCAAAAGATGTGACAAAAACTGTATTGAGATTGGAAAATGACCAGTAAAAGTGACATCTGTATCCAAATCAGAATCTGAGTCAGTAAGAAGATTAAACCCGACTAAGAAGGAATTTACCTTCTTTTTCGCGGTGCACTGATCTTTTTCTAGAATTAAATTTTTGCCTTACAAATAATTCTATTGCTGATAAAATTGGTATAAAAATCTATCCTATTATTATTAGGGACCATGCACCATGTCTTCCTCACCCTAAAAGTTGATTATGCCTTTAAACCACCCCCGACATGGTGTTTTAACATCTCACTGCTAAATGATGCATAGTTTGACAACATTATAAGAGTGGGCAGACTTCCTGGAAATAAATGACTCTCTAAACGTATCTCCATTTCTTCTCTGGGAAGCTGGGAAAGCGGTAATTAGAGTTAAAATTATATCATATTCATCTTATAAAAAGAAACAGGATCAAAAATTAGAAAAAGACCTGGAAGATAAAATTAAACAACTGACGGATGAGTACGCAATAAACCCATATAACCAAATATGGACTGACTTACAAAATACAAAAATACAGTTAGACGATATGTTATCCAAAAAGACAGAGTTTATAATACAACAATTGAGATACAACTTTGAATATAATAACAAATCAGGTACATTTCTTTCAAACCAACTTCAATGTAATCGGGAAAAATCTCTTATAACGGCTATTAAAGGGACATTCAATATATATACAATCACCAGAAGAAATTAATAATATTTTTTATAACTATTATCGCAACCTATTCTCAGAAACTAACAAGCCTAACCTTGATCATTTTGGGGCATTCCTCAGTATCTTAAATATGCCTCAGTTATCTACTGAATATAAAGACATCATAGATGCGCCACTGACTATTAACAAGCTGTATAGTGGTCTAGATAGTATGCCTAATGGCAGAGCACCTGGCCCGGATGGTTATCCGGCCATATTTTTTTTTGCACTTTTGGTTAATGCTTGCTCCATTATTCTTAAGAGTAGTAACAGAAATTAAAACTAATGGTTACATACGTCCACACATGAATAGCAGCAAGTAAACTTTTTTTAAAGCCAGAAAAAGAGCCCACCTTTCCGTTACCGTCTGATATCACTAATTAATACTGATATTAAAATTATCACTAAGCCCTTCGCATCTAGACTAGAAACAGTAATCTCGACAATCATTCATAGCAAACAAACAGGCTTTATTAAAGGTTGTTATTCTACTAATAATATTATGAGACTATTTAACCTTATTAGTATGTCAAAGCGACATGATTAAAAAGGCAGTTATTATATCATTGGATGCAGAAAAAGCCTTCGACAAAATTAACTTTGCTGTTCTAAAAAAAATTGCTTTGGGAAGTCATTTATTCACTGGGTGTCAGTATTATATGATGATATTCATGCATGCCAGATCCACCAGACCAGCATCTACCGAAATTCAAACACAATTTGCTTCTTCCTTAAGGACAGCAACAGCATAAAATGTTTTCAGTAGGTATTTGTTATTCTTATTAAAATTTCAGTAACAATATGGAAAACAATTAATTTGAACTAATTATGTCTGAAAAAGCCCTTGCCCTAGGGCGTTCTGAAAAAGTCTATAGAATGATCTAGCATTTCAAAATTAGGAAAGTTAACTACTATCTGATGTACATAACCCTAATTTTAGCTTCTCCCAAGACATCATCTTTCTGACACTTTCCTGCTCCTCTGATTGACTGAAGGAAGAAGAAAAAAAACACTCTCTATAAACTTTGTGACTTAAATAGAAAAAGTTTGCAACTCTACTGACTTGAGGGCTAAATGGGAGTCAAATACAGGGCATGTCACTTTCTTCACACTTCCGTTTGTATTTAATATGTTTTGGTATTAAGGGGGATTATACACTAAACACTGCATGGGTTTAAAAATTGAAGGATATGTATTTCTTCATACAGAGTCAAATGTTATCAAAAGTTGAACAGCAAAAATCTGCTTTAAAACCCTAAAAGATCATTTACCCCACAAACCACGTGCAGAAATACAAAACAACCAATGGTAATTCTAAATTAGATACAAAACCGTTATAAGCCAGGTTTACATGGAGCCATGTATTCCGATTAAAATGAATCAGCACGGCCAAACGGAATGAAAATGCTTCAAATAATGAAAAGGTTGAATCCGAACGGAATTTCATTAGGAATCACATGGGTGGTGTATTCCTTTTTGTCAATCTGAACGAGCGTCATGTAAACACTTCAATCGGAATGGTGAGGCTACGTGCGGCATGGCATGCATATACTCTGTCTTGACGTAAATGCATCATGGTGTTGTTGTTTCCACCCACTAAAATGGCAATGTCTCCCTAAGAGCTCATCTGCGAGGAGAGAACTTGTTTTAAAGTACTTGAAACTTGTTTTTATCAAGACATTGCAAACATTGCAGTGTTATAACTATCACAACTACTGTGCTAAATGACAAATTACTTCATCAAATAACTCCATCTTAATGAATCACGCGATCGATGTCCGTGCGTCCCGCGGCTGTCTCAGGGATGATCTGATTAAAGAAGGGGAGCATATAAAGGGCAGATCAGAATGGGTCACGTCACATGTAAACAGGTGACCAGTGACCACAGATTTTCATTTGGAATGATTTAAATCAAAATGACTAAAAAGTCTCCAAGTAAACCTGGCTAATGATATTGCAGGTTCACTGACCTGACTTACATGGGGGCAGCATGGCATCAGTACACATTAATTGAGTGAGACATGATGGGTGTATCGATTCTCTGGTATTGATATATTGACACTCTTACAAGTATCGATTGGGTATCTACTACGCTATAATAAAGTATCAACACTAACACTGAACTAAAGTTGAGTATTTCTCGAAATGTGATATAAGTCAATACAATTTGGGCGCATAGGCGAGAATGCATTTGCATGCTGTACTGAGTAGTTGTTCAATTAGTATTAGTATTCGTTTGTCAATTTCCCCCCCCCCCCAATTTCCATACATTCGCTCAGTTTTTGTTAGTTTTTTAAATTACATATCTGTACTAAAGTCATCTTACTTACTCTCACTTAACATTTAATAGTCACGGCAGCCAGTCTCCACTCGCCCGGTCCAGTCATGGCAGCCAGTCTCCACTCGCCTGGTCCAGTCACGGCAGCCAGTCTCCACTCGCCAGGTCCAGTCACTGCAGCCAGTCTCCACTCGCCCGGGTCCAGTCACGGCAGCCAGTCTCCACTCGCCCGGGTCCAGTCACGGCAGCCAGTCTCCACTCGCCCGGTCCAGTCACGGCAGCCAGTCTCCACTCGCCAGGTCCAGTCACTGCAGCCAGTCTCCACTCACCAGGTCTAGTCACTGCAGCCAGTCTCCACTCACCCAGTACAGTTGTCATGTTTGGGTTCTGTTTTTCCTTGTGCGTCTCCCTTGGTCTTGTTAAGTGTAATCCTGCCCTTCCTCGTGTCAACCAATCAGTGCCTCAGCCACTTGTGTCTTGCCCCAGGTGTGCCTTGTTGTGTCGTTAGTGTGTGTATTTAGTCTTCTGTCTCCCCTCTGTCTGCGTCGATTCATTGTCATTTTCCTCCCGTCATGCTGCCAGTTTTTTTTGCCTTGTAGTCCTCCCCATGGTTTATTTTGCTTGCCATTTGTAGTTCGCTTTTGTTTTGAATAATTGAATTCCTTTTTTGTGCATCGCCTTTGCCCTGCTTCCCAGCGTTTGGGTCCTCCACCAAACTTTAACCCCTGACACCAGTCATGTCTTCTCCTGTCTTTGCACCCCTTATCATGACAGTTATATTGTGCTAATTGATTCATGATTACTGCATCATTAATAATAATAATAATTGTTATTATTATAATAATTAATTACTCAGCAGAAGAAGTACAAAAAACTAATCTTTGCAACTGAGTGGAGTCCCTTTTGTTCACTGTTACTGTTTTCATTGCATTGTTAATTAATTAGAGACAATAATTGGAAAAGCAGTGGGTGGGGTGGTTGGGTGACAAGGGTAAAAGAGGTTTTTGGATTTCTAGAGCCACACTTCAGGCTTTCAATAACAGGATTAATGTGGCCCCCGGTGCTACTGTTCCAGCTGGAATGGGATCAATCGAAAAAAAGGCAAAAGCGTTTTAAAAGGATTATAGATTAGCAATTAGATGTCTTTTTGACTGCGGGTTAAAAACAGCCCTCACACAGCATTGTTAGTAGTTTCAGGTGAGTTGAGTGAGTCGTTGGCACTGTGGTCCACAGTTTATCTTCTTAGTTTGACATCTAAAAGTTTATCTCAGCCGACAGACTCCTAGCAGTTCAGTAGCAAGTAGCGTCTGCTAATCTTTTTGCTACATACAGTACATACATGTTACTGTATACATACTGTACTAGCTTTTCTTTAAAATAATAAAAAATAGAAAACTTGAAAAGTTTGGTAATTGTCAGATTTTATTGTAGTCCACTGCTGCTGTAGCATGTGACTTGTTCATGTTTTCAAATTGAACATGCAATCATAATTTACAGTATTACAAAACATGCAGTATTTATTTAATTTATCAATATCCTTATCCACAGAATCCATCTAAAATGTCTTCCCATTAATATCAGTTAACAGTTCCACTCACCTTGTAATGATCCGAAGCATTTTTAACTCTATTTATTTTAATAAACAACAAGAGCTAATGTACAGTAGGTATTGTTTACCCTAGATCACATTCCTCGTGTAAATGTTTTGAATATATATCTTGATCTGTTTATATGACAAAAACTACATTATAAAATAACTAATATAAGAGATGAACTGGCGGAACAAGGGCTTGCTCTCACTCTCCAGGGAAAACAGTTATATTAGCATTTCTCCCTGTGTCACTCTTCTACCTTAGATGGTGTCTTCTTGCTAGAGTGCAACTATCAAGAGCAAACCCATATGGCCATAAAATTGGTAGTATTCGGGCAATCGTTCTAGATTTTCATACAGAGATGTCATCATAAATTTTGTTGATGATTGAGTACAGTTTTTTAAATTACATGTTTAGACTATCACTGGCACAATCCCAGTATGCAAGCGAGGAGGGACAACTAAAGAGCCATTTGGACCCATTTTGTGAAACAAAAGTTAAACAAGTTACACATTAATGAGTTTTAACAAAAATTTACAACTAAAATGAAGATTGATTTTCTTTGCGTTTCTTTCAAGAAGTGTGTGTGCGTTTTTTCACACACACACACTTCCCCAGCAATTAATCAGAAATGATAGATAAATATGCAGAATACTGACCTTCATCCAGTAATAGTAAAGCTTCCTGCCAGTTGATACTGGTTAATTCATTCAGTACGTGTACCAGATTCACATCAAAATTAAAAGTTCCAATGCTTTGTGGGTCTCTTGCAGCTCTTAAGAAATGTTCTCCTTCTTAAAGAAATGCAATAAGACAAAATGTGACAAATACGGAGACATGATAGTCGCTAATTGGCCGCCCCTGGTTACTCAAATAGTTTACTTATATACAATGCCATTTACAAGCTTAAATTATTGCGAGATACAAAGTAATTATCATACATTTCACAGTAACTGCTGATGATCACTCATGCTTGTAAGGCTTGAGTATTAAACCATGAATTTTCTGCTCCATTAGGTGTCTTCCATTGCGTTCCATCCATACAACAAAAAAAAGGCATATCTATCAAGAAGTGACCTGTAAAAGGCTTCACATGGCATAACCTGCATCTCTGCCATCATTTTAAGCTGACTGTATGTATGTATATATATTTGTTATGTCCAAGGTGACTCTGCAGGGTCATTTAAGGATTTGGGTGCAAGAGATGAGACATTTCGGAAGCTTCACTTGAATCAAAAATATGTTTTTTGTACATATATATGTCCAAAATTTGTCTAAAACCTTATTTGCTCAAAAGAAGAAACCCCAAACTTATGAAAATAGATACATCTCGGGTCCAAAAAGAATCTTGGATTACACATTCTTACTAGGCCTATTCAAACAATTTAAAATTTACTTAGGTGCATTGTTGTTAGTGACAGTGCAGAGATGTGTTTTTAAAACCATGCGCTCTATAGCCGTTATTTACTGAGACTTAGGTTTCGGTAAATATCAGCGGACTTTTGATAGCAGGCTGTTTTAAGTCCCAGCTTAGCCCATTACATTCACCAAAGCTTTGTTCGCCTAGACAAATATTATTGCTTGTTTTAAAACACTCCTTGATATAATTTACCCACAGAACTAAGGCTTGGGAGCATGGTCCCACACGAGTGTTGTTGTGGACAGGACCATATGCTCCTCTTTTCTCTGATGATCAGCAAAGTGTTTTAGAATGCTCCTCCCCTTGTGAACTATGAACTAAGTTCCATGGCCCTGAAATGGCAAGTAAATACTGGCTGCTACAGGACAAATTTGCACCCAAAAAACAACAACCATAAAACGCTTTGTGCCCACAACAGTGGTGCACGGAAAGTGGGCTTAAAAATAAATAAAAACAAAATCAATACGTCCTTGACTCTGTACAAGAGCAAAGGATCTGATATTTAGAACACAAGCTAATGAGCATCATTACAAAGTAAATTATGTAGAGTAAATTTGACTCTATTTAGAGTGGGACCAAATAGACTTTTAGTTTTAGAGTAATATTTACCTTTGGAAGAGAGTAAAATAAAGAATTGAAAGAAACGACCTTCAGCTTGGGAGACCACCAATTTACTTGCTGAGCCGCGCAGCTCCTGATTTGTTGTTAGTGTATTGCTTGTGTCAGCTGGAATCTTCCTAACTCCAAGACCAAAAATGATGTTTTCGGTCTCCTCTTGTAGATAAGCAAACAGGAGGAGCGGCATAGCTCAGGCGGTAGTGTGGCAGTCTCCCAAGCTGAAGGTCGGGACTTCATTCCTCAACCCTTGAGTGACTTTTATTTGTATTTTTTTTTTTTCAATTCTTTATTTTACTCTCTTCTAAGTGTAAATATTAGCCTACTCTTAACCCCTGGGCGTTATTTTGACCATTTTTTGGCTTTTTGTTGGTTCTGACCAAGCCATTTCAAAATAAAATAACGCCCAGGGGTTAAACTGAGTCTATTTGGTCCCACTATAAATAGTCAAATTTACTCTAAATAGAGTAAAATTTACTGTGTAGAACAAGTAACGACTTGATACAAACAACTTTAATAAATACAAATTTTATGAAAACAAATTCTGAACATATATGACATAAATCAACATTGGAAATTATGCATGTAGAACACCATCACGGAAATTTGGGGGTACAACCTCCTTTTTAGCTCATTTGCTTCCAAATGTATAAATATAAATATGTTCTAATTTAAATATTACCATGGTACCAAAAATTTATTTATACTTAAAAAAAAAAAAAAAATTTATGCTAGAACATACAGAACATCAGGCTTTGATGCAGCCTCTGGACTGAAGAAAAAGCTGAAAGCAATTAAAGCAAAAAAGGCCAGCAGGTGGCAGCAGAGTATAAGAGATCAACCAGGGCCATGTTGAAAAAAGCCAAACAACCCCCCACCCCCCCCCCCCACAGTGTTTTAAACAGATTTGTGAATAATGATGAAACTTAGCTATATTCTAATGCTAATTGCTGCAAAACGGAAACAAATAGAAATAGAAATATACTTTTTTCCTGATCTGAGTCTGCTTAGGTCTCTCCACTCACCTCAAATATATCCACTGTTTAATTCCTAATGTGGACAGGAACATGCATTGGTACACTGAAATTCTTCTGGAAACTTCCTTCCACCTGTTCACACTCCTCACTTTTACCAATGACTTGACAAACATTTCCCAATCTTTCCAATGAATTTTCTCCCAGAAATATTTGGAAATCTCCCCTCTCCTTTATTCATGAAGTTGACTACACTTGAGTTCTGAGTAGGGATGGGCGAGTACCGATACCAGGTATCGTATTGGGTCGATACCAGACATATTTCATGGTTTCGGTACTCGCTATGGATATCGATACTGGTATCGGTCCCGCTCTTGTGGCCGTTTTTCGGTTAAGAACTAACGGTTTAAATGGTTATTTTGCATTTATTGTCAATTATCTGAGGGATTTTGGATTCTGGGAGCGTAGCGGACTCACGGCTACTAGAAGCGGATGTTACTTATTTAATTTAAGCAGCGGGAACGAAGGAATTAAAGACAAATCGTAGGGGCGCACGGAATGCGGAAATAGCGGCGACGACGAACAAGGTTTCCGTAGGTGAACCTGCGGAAGGATCATTACCGGAGAGAGTGAGCGCCCGCGGCGAACAAGGCCCCTCGGCGGCCGACTTGCGGGAGCCCAGCCGGCCCGAAGCTGTGGGACGACAGACAGTGGCACTTGCGGCGAGCAGGTGGTGGCAACTCGGCCAAGAGGCCGACCATCCGCCCAGCGGGGCTGCCGCCGTGGTCCACTTCTGCCCCACATCCACTCAACCTGGTCCAGGCCGGGCCGCGGCTGGCGTGGGGTAAGTTGCCGCATTTGCGCCCAAGGCGCCATGAATGAAGCAAACTATACGATACATGAATATGTGTATATGGTAATCAAAGGAGAAGTGTTTATGCAAAGCCTCCCCCGCACACTGACAGAACTTCATTCAATGAGTTTATTTGAGAACATTTGAGGTGAACCTGATGACGCTCAACGCGATGTTTCCCTCAAATAAACTCATTGTGTGAAGTTTTGTCAGTGTGCAGGGGATTCTTATTTCTGGTTGTCATGAGTATATGTTATTTTAGCGTGATGTGAAGGCTGCCACGTTACGTTTAAACTTTCTCCCAATTTAAGATGTGGCCTGTAGGGCAGTACTCCAGTAGCTACTGTGTTTCATGTCTGCAGACATCACTAACTACATTCATCCCAATCTTCTTCTTCTTCTTTTTATTTTTTAAACTTGTAACTTAAAAATACCCTTTTTAATTTGCCTTATTAGGCCTACTGGTCAACTGCTCCAAATTCATAAATTCAGAATATTTATTGTCATTGTCACAAAAGAACAACAAAACTTCGTTTGGAGCATCCATACAGTGGACAGAGTTGGTAATGTGTAAAGTCCCACAAAATAAATAAATGCACAATCACTACCCTGGTGTATAATGTAAGTGTACAATTTGAAAAAATAAACTGTTGATTAATTTTTTTTAATTTTAAGTGTTTTAATTACTCTTTGTCCAAGCAAAAATATATTTAGTCCGAGTACTTGAGTGCTCAAAAAAATTTCCGGTCAAGTATTCAAATACTAAAATACTCTATAGTTGTAGTATACTGTATTCCTGAAAAGGAACCACATATTTTGATTGGGACTTTTTTCCTGGCCTGGGGGGGGCAGACTAATATGGCATACTAGGGATGCCCCAATCACACTTGGACTCGAGTCCGAGTCACCTTATTTTTAGATTGGCCGATTCTGAGTCCCAATCCGATACCTCGGCAATTTATTAAGGAGATTTTTGTTTTTGTTAAAACAAAACACCTCCAACATCTTTTATATGGTGAGTGGACAGTGGTTAAACTAAGTAAACCATTTAAATGAAAAAATGAGTGACATGGGACTGGCAGGATATGAATTGTTTGCAACAAATGGGGAAAATAGAAGGGGGGGGGGGGTCGCAATATATGTAGGCCAAGCTCTAAGAAGCAGTAAAATTAAACATTTGACTACCACCGTTGACAACATAATGGAATGGTCATCAAAGTACATATTTAAAATGCACCAAATGTCATTATAAGTTGTATGTATAGGACACCAGCGTCATGTCATGACATATTTAATGAAAAACTAACGGACATTCTCAGATAGACAAATGATAAAAAAAACGCAAATAATGTGTGGTGATTTTAACATTGATTTGTTAAATCCGAATGGGCATCAGAAAACTGATTTTATAAATACAATGTATAGTAATAATATTCCATGTAATTATGAAACCTAGCAGAATAGCAAGTGATGCAGCTACACTAATAGATAACATATTTATAAATAAAATTGACATTGAGAATTGAACAAAGATTGAACTCTCATCTTTCATCAGAAAAAGTTTGTTTCTACCTTATTCCGTTTTTCAGTAATCAACAATAGAAAATGGTTAGTTTCACCGAAATGCTCTGTTTTGAAACAAAAAACGGAGAAAACAAGCTTTTTGTGAAACGATGTTATTTCATGCACTCTAGTGAATTGTACACTTCTTTTTGTCCATGAATGATGCCACAAACACCTAAATAGTGCTTTACTTCTGTAAAACACTAACACCAACAATGAAAAAGTGTTTTTTCATAGCAAAATACGTTTATTTCCATTCAACAGTGTAACAATTTGACAAAACAATTTCGCAAACTATTTACAAATGTGTGCAACTGTGGTACTATTTACAATTATGTGGATGTTTCAAATACAGTTTTTCTTTTTGTAACACTCCCCTGCGTGCAAGGAGACGGAGCAGGATTTGCACTACAGATTCCTTTCACTGCGATTGCCCCTTTCATGTGCAGACGTTACACTTTCTTGACGCCTTTTTTTCCGGGGAATAGCAAGTAGCAGACTGTACCCACTCCTCTGATGAATATGCATTGGACTCGGGGCACTCTTCGTCGTCCGATTGAACGTCCGCCTGAGCGTGCTCGGTTGTGCTTCGCGTTTTCCGGTGTTAGCATCGCTAGCCCGTGAACCTTTATGACATCGTCATAGCGTCAGCGCTTCCAACTTCGGCGTCAACCTCGGAGTCACCATCATCATCATCGATGATGATCATCGTCGTCATCAATGTGCTCTTTAGCGTTGGTCGATGGCTTTCGTCTTTGAAAAAAATTCCCAAGTGTGAGCTGCTTGCAACCGGTCGCCATTGTTCGCTTCCTCAGCCATCCAGCTCCACCTCACGTCTTCTGCTGCCGCGTTAACGCTTCCAACCTCGGAGTCACCATCATCATCATCGATGATGATCATCGTCGTCATCAATGTGCTCTTTAGCACTGGTCGATGCTTTTCGTCTTTGAAAAAAATGCTCAAGGTGAGCTGCTTGCAACCGGTCGCCGTTTTCGCTTCCCATCCCCAGCCATTGTCCCCTCTAGCTCCGCCTCACGTCTTCTACTGACGCCTACCCAATCTTGTCAAAAGAGAGTCATCGCTGCCATCTAGGGGCCAAAAAATAGTCATTAGGCTAACTAGATCTGCTTGAAACTTCCACCACGGCTGGCCAAGGCTTTCCTCCACCCGTTTCCAAAAGAATAATTAAAAAAATTGGAGAACGTCTTTTAACGTCCTTGGCGGCCCTCCGTAGGTTTTTACTCAACTTCATTTAACGTTTTTGGCAGTAAAAGAGTTAATGAGTATTTTTTTATTAATGATGGCAGAAATTTGGCAAAAGAAATCCTTGAGCCAAGAAACAAACATGAAATAGATAAGCACACCCCCCCCCCGATAAAAAAAAAAATCCATCCACTATGTGGCTTAATGCTGTTAATGATACAGAAGTACTAAATGTTGTTAAAATATATTTTTTTAAAAGTCGACTAACTGCTTCAACATTGATATGACATTAATAAAAAGTATTATAGAATGTGTTGTGCAATCGTTATATATACAGTATATATATATATATATATGTATATATATATATATATGTATATATATGTATATGTAATTTGTCTTTTAAAGTCGGTATATTTCCATCAAAAATGAAAATAGCAAAAGTTATTTATATTCATAAAAATGAAGAAAGACATATATTCACTAATTGTATACCAATATCAATGCAGCCACAGTTCTCAAAAATTGTAGAATTTTTTTTTTTCATATAGACTGGACAATATGGGTTTAGAGAAAAACGGACCACCTCAATGGCAGTCATGGAACTCGTAGAAACAATATCTACTAACATAGATATATTATTTTTAAATCACTGTTGGAATTTTTGTAGATTTAAAAAAAGCATTTGATACTATAAATCATTTTACACTAATGAATAAATCAGAAAGATGTGGCATGAGAGGTTTGGCATACAAATGGATGAAAAGTTATTTGGATAATAGATATAAGTATTTCGAGTTTAACAATATACAATCAAAACACTTGAAGATTACTTATGGAGTCCCCCAAGGGTCTGTGCTAGGCCCCAAATTATTTATATTGTATATAAATGATATCTGTTGTGTCTCAAAAATATTCAAAAGTGTCTTATTCGCAGATGACACAACTCTCTACTGTTCATGAAAGAACCTGAAGCAGCTTCTGACTTGTGTGGAGAATGAACTAAACACATTAAAAAACTGGTTTGATATGAACAAATTATCACTAAACTTAAATAAAACAAAGTTGATCGTTTTTGGTACTGGACAAACCATACAACAGGTCAAAATTGTGGTAAATTCAATTGAAATAGAAAGAGTGTATGAAAATTAATTTCTTGGAGTAGTTATTGAGGAAAAATTATGTTGGAAGTCACACATAACGTCAAAAGGAAAACGTCAAAAATTATAGAGATAATTTCTAAAACTAAGGATGTCCTGAATAAGAAATCATTATACTGTCATGTTTGGGTTCTGTTTTTCCTTGTGTGTCTTCCTTGGTCTTGTTAAGTGTAATCCTGCCCTTCCTCGAGTCAACCAATCAGTGCCCTCAGCCACTTGTGTCTTGCCCCAGTTGTGTCTTGTTGCGTCATTAGTGTGTTTGTGTAATTAGTCTCCTGTCTCCCCTCTGTCTGCGTCGATTCATTGTCGTTTTCCTCCTGTCATGCTGCCAGTTTTTTGCTTTGTTGTCCCACCCACATTTTGTTTCACTTGCCATTTGGAGTTTGCTTTTTGTTTTGTATAATTCAATTCCTTCACCTCTGCCTCCTTGGCCTGCTTCCCTGCGTTTGGGTCCATAACCACCACTATCCCCTGACAAAATGAATCGACCACAGGACCCAGCGGGGTCATGCCACAAAGAAATACTTGCCTTCGGAGCTCTGACGATAACATTGTTGGTCGAAGCCCTGCAGCACATGGCTTTGGCTGGTGGCGCTCTGGGTGACAGGTCGGACAGTCCTCAAGTCCCCGAACCACGTCTGCTGCAGCCTCAAGTCCCCGAAACACATCTGCCGCAGCCTCAAGTCCCCGAACCACGTCTGCGGCAGCCTCAAGTCCCCGAACCACGTCTGCCGCAGTCTCAAGTCCCTGAACCACGTCTGCCGCTACAGCCCCGGGCCTCCTTGCCTCTTCCACGGCGGCTTCAAGCCCATGATTGTGGACAGGCGGTGCACGCCCTGCGGCCACTCTCTGCTCCTCGTCCGACAACGCACGCCCTGCGGCCGCCCTCTGCTCCTCATCCGGCGAGGACAGAGATTGCCGACCTCTGCTCAAAGGGCTCTTATTAACCAATATATTAACTTTTCACAAGAGCTTTTTTTGGGGCAAGCTACTTAACACAAATTGATGTACTAACCTAATGTTGTTTTACTTTAGGAAGAATAAAAACTGTATATATGTGTGTGTGAAACTTCACAACACACAAAAGGCTGCAAGCAAATGTATTGTAACGTCTTGCAAGAACGCCACCAGCAAATGTTGGTTGGGATGCCACCCTTTTATTTCTCTCAACAAATGCCACTGTTGACATACCCAACACCGGACAGAGTACAACTCACAAGGCTAACAGAAACCCCCCTAACAACACACGCAACCAAACCGCACGTCTTGTACCGCCTCACTCGCTAGACCTGTGTTGCGTTCACTTACAGTCGGATATAAGAGTGCTAAACAGAAATGGCAACCCTGGAAAACACAACACGATTAGTTCGTTACAGTATTTAATCTTACCATATCATAACTTTGGGTCATGGGATTTGGTGACCCCGCTAAGGACGCCTGACCATCCGGATTCGCGCTAGGCTAGGCGACGCGCCGCTCCCTTCGAAGGGCGTCCAGAGTTGCCGCGGGAAGGAAACGAAGGACTTCCAAGTCGCCAGCGCCTAATGGCGGCAGGGCTGCTTGGCTGCCTGTCAATGAAGTGCAGCGGGCAGGTGTACAACGCATCTACTGTACTTCCTTTCCACCACCCAAAATGCTCACTTTGCACTAGTGATGAGCATGACAGTTCTTTTAGGTGAACTGAATCATTAGAATCAGTTTATCAAAAGAAAAACATTCAAAATATTCGTTCACCGAATTGTTCAACCAACCACCTTCCCCCGCACAACCGTCGTAAGTAAAGCAATTTAAAAAAGGAATGTAATGCGGTCTCTTGATTATCCCAACCCAGGATTGGTGGCTTATTCGCCTCCTTTTCTGGATGTTGAGTTTCCAGGTCTCTGAGGCTTCCTGAGGAGACCAGTGAAACTGCTTCTCTTTATAATTCAAAGAAAAACTAAGAAATTACAGGTAAGTATAAGCTGTGTGTCTTTGTGCAAAGGTATGACATTACACACTTTCATGTGTGCAGTGTCTTTGCCATTTATAACCCCTTTATTATCATATCTTATTCTATAAACTCAAGAGGTTCCTTCTTCCATCTTTCATTTCTACTTTCCATTTTCCATCACTCTTGTACCATTGTACATAAAGGCAACCGAAAAGGTTATAGGTTGACAGCAGCAAAAAAAATTATATAAGACCATTTCATAAACATTTAGTACCTTGACAAACCTTAGTACCTTAGCTTTGAAAGACGTCGGCTCTGTTCCATTGAGGAAGATGTGTAGGTCCAGGGCCGGGCCAGGGCATAGGAAAACTAGGCGGTTGCCTAGGGTGCCATCTAGTGGATGGGTCACCTAATTGCAAGGCAAAAAAATAAAAGATAAAAACTATTTTTCCCCCTTAGGTTTTCTAAAATAAAATATGTAGATGACCCTGCTATTATTTTTGTTTTTGCATTTTTGTATTGCAGAATTTCGTTGTTTTATTGTGCTATTATAATATAGTTGATACTTTTATTTTGAAGGATACAGGAAAAGGTCTCATAAACCGGTAGGAACTGATGTAAGTAACCGACGTACTTAGCGCCGTCTTCCAAGTGCAGAAAAGATGTGTGCGTGCCACAGGAAATCAGAGAAAGCTGAAGTTTACAACTAATTAAGTGAACGATTCTTTAGCACCTGGCTGAGAAGGGGACAAGGTTCGTATTGGAGCAATGTTTCATTGTTTAACTAATGTTGCTATATTTCATGTTCATTCTGTAATTTACTGTATTGTAAAACGTTGCCGTTTTCGTCCACTGGAGTGTGCTAACGCTCCTTGGTAAATATTTAGCAATGCTATTGCTCAAAATTCTGTTTTATTGACTAAGAATCTGTATTTCTGTATGGTTTATTTTTGTTTTAAGGTATTTATAAAGGCAACAGGCAAAGTTAAAATGTTTATTTACAACATAAATTGTACTCAAAAGATTGTCATGTCTATAAAAGGTAATAATTTAAGGCAATTCATTTATAGAATATGGTAGGGTGACCAAATGTGTCCTCGTTTGGGTGGACAGACAATTTTTAAACATCCTGTTGGGGCATCCGGGGGTTTTATAAATTCATGAAAATGTCCGGTTGGCATTGCGTGACTAATAGAAGGTGAACTGTGTAAGGCCGGGGCAAGTGTCCCCATTTTTGGGAAATAGGAATATGGTCACCCTCTTATATGGCTTAAATATGGTAAAAGGATACACAAAACATATTGTTTGAGTTATTAATGGCAATTTTTGTTTATTTGTATTGTAGCTCTTACAATGTGTTCACACAAAGGAAGGTTTAATAAAAGTTGTGAACCATCAGTTGGAGAGACCACCTATATTTTAACCGAGGATGCTACAAATGTTATAGAGCATATATATTTTATTTATTTTACATTATTACATTACATTATTTATATATGTTATATTATACCGCATATATATTTTATATAAAAAATATTTTTTATGACTTCTAGTCCAAATAAATATGAGATCATGACCTGGCACCCTGAATCTGACCTGATGCTGCTGTTGAGAGTGAAAGGTAGGGGGAGGGGTAGCGCATCATATCAGAGTGTTAGCGCTATTGACAGATGGATGGCTCGCTTATGTTGTTGCCTATATATCAAAAACCTTTACAATGAAAAGGTCCAATCCCTCAGGTACTGCATTAAGAAAGCGGCGAAAAGAGGAGGAGGAAAAACCGGCCCAGGGTAGAGGCATGTATGTCAGTCAATCAGAATTGTCTATTTTTCAAAGTTTCCCGTCATTTGTTAACAAAATTGGCGTCCGTCATTGACCTCATTATTTTTTATCACTTTTTATATGTATCTTACACAGATATAGTGTACATAGTTTGAAAACAACAGTTAATAATGTCAGCACAAATTGCACTAAACAGTTGTATTGCACTGTACTTATGCTATTTATTTGTATTACTTGTCTGGGGGTGCTACAATCTACACTTTCGCCTAGGGCACCAAATCACCTAGGTAATAGGTGGAGTCGTGCGAGCCACATTTTGAATGACAAGTCCGACGTCCAAATTGAGATGTTTTAAATACATGACATCACAAAATGCTTTTTCATTGGTCATGTACAGTACTCAAATTTAGTGTTTGGTATAAGCAAAATGAATTGTTTTGGAAACAATTGTTTTATTATGTCGCAAGGTTTTGGTTGGTACTCACAAATAAGGATGGCGTGGCCGAAAAGTCCAATGCAATGTCACAATCTATTTGAAAACAAGTCACAAAATGTTTGCAAAGTGTTTCACAAAAATGGTTCTTTGCCAAAAACTGTGTTCCTCTCCCTACCAGATCCCAACTCACACTGCCCAAGACACCGATGCTGGCCCATTTTAACACCAAGGCTCCTCCCCGAAGCCAATTAATTCATAAAATAGTAGTTTTATCCATCAAGCCTACATTCCAATGATTAAAAGTAATATTGATAATTATAGAAAAATAAGATTAATGTAGCCGCAAGGGGGCACAAGCCAGTGTCTTCTTTGTGCCGGTCCCAAGACCGGATAAATACAGAGGGTTGTGTCAGGAAGGGCAGCCGAAGTAAAAACTTTGGCCAAATCAAACATGCGAATCAAATATATGACTTCCATACCAGATCGGTCCAGGCCCGGGTTAACAACGACCGCCATCGGTGCTGTTGACCTACAGGGTGCCGTTGGAAACTTGACTACCGTTGGTCAAAGGAGACGAGGAAGGTGTGTTCGTAGGAGGAAAGAGAAGAGGAACACCAATAGTCTAGAAATGAGAGTAGGGACTTTGAATGTTGAAACTATGACAGGAAAAGGTAGAGAGCTGGTTGACATGATGCAGAGGAGGAAGGTGGACATATTGTGTGTTCAGGAGACCAGGTGGAAAGGGGGCAGAGCTAGAAGTTTAGAAGCAGGGTTCAAGTTATTCTATCATGGAGTAGATAGGAAGAGAAATGCAGTAGGAGTTATCGGGAAGGAGGAGTTTGTTAGGAACATCCTGGAGGTAAAAAGAGTGTCAGATAGAGTGATGAGCCTGAAGCTAGGAATCGAAAGTGTGATAATCAATGTTGTTAGTAGGTATGCGCCACAGGCAGGATGTGAGCTGGAGGAGAAGGAGAACTTTTGGTTGGAACCTGATGAAATGTTCCAGAGCATCCCTAGAAGTGAGAAAATTGTCATTGGTGTAGACTTCAATGGACACGGTGCAGGAAACAGAGGTGATGAGTAGCTGATGGGCAAGTTTGGTATCAAGGAGAGGAACGCATAAGTACAGATGGTGGTTGACTTTGCAAAAAGAATGGAAATGGCTGTCGTGAATACTTTCTTCCAGAAGAGGACTGAAGAAATTAGGCAGGAGTACAGGGAAATGCAGCGTAGGGTGAAAGTAGAAGTGGCAAAGGCCAAACAAGGGGCTTACGATGACTTGTATGCTAGGTTGGATAGTAAGGAGGGAGAGACTTATCTATACAGGTTGGCAAGGCAAAGAGACACAGATGGGAAGGATGTGCAACAGAATTGTGTAATAAAGGATAGGGATGGAAGTGTGTTGACAGATGACAATAGTGTTATGAGAAGATGGAAAGAGTACTTTGAAGAGTTGATGAATGAGGAAAATAAGAGAGAACAAAGAGTAAAAGAGTGGACCAGGAAGTACCAAAGATTAGTATGGAATTGTCTAGGGGAAAGCAGTAGTATTTCTGACTGGGTTGTTCAACAGGATGTTAGATAGTGAGAAGATGCTTGAGGAATGGAGGAGAAGTGTGCTTGTACCCATTTTTACGAACAAGGGAGCCGTGCAGAGTTGTGGCAACTACTGAGGAAAAAAGCTAATGAGCCACACAATGAAGATATGGGAAAGAGTAGTTGAAGCTAGACTGAGGGTAGAGGTGAACATTTGTGAGCAGCAGTATGGTTTCATGCCCAATAAAGAGTACCAGAGATGCAGTATTTGCTTTGAGGATTTTGATAGAGAAGTACAGAGAAGGTCATAAGGAGCTGCATTGCGTCTTTGTAGATCTGGAGAAAACTTACGACAGGGTGCCCAGAGAGGAACTGTGGTCTTGTATGAGGAAGTCTGGAGTAGCAGAGAAGTATGTTCAAGTGGTGCAGGAAATGTATGAGGACTGTAAGACAGTGGTGAGGTGTGCTGTAGGTGTGACGAAGAAGTTCAAAGTGGAGGTGGGACTACATTAGGGATCAGCTCTGAGCCCCTTTTTGTTTGCTATGGCAATGGACATGATAACAGATGAGGTTAGACAGGAGTCTCCATGAATTATGATGTTTGCAGATGACATTGTGATCTGTAGTGAGAGCAGGGAACAGGTGGAGGAGAAGCTCGAGGCGTGGAGGTTTGCCCTGAAAAGGAGGGGAATGAAGGTTAGTCGTAGCAAGACGGAGTATCTGTGGGTGAATGGAAGGGGCCCAAGTGGAAGAGTGAGGTTACAGGGAGAAGAGACCAAGAAGGTGGAGGAGTTTAAGTATTTAGGGTCAACAGTCCAGAGCAATGGAGAGTGTGGAAAAGAAGTGGTGAAGTGTGTGTAGGCAGGCTGGAATGGGTGGAGAAAAGTGTCAGGTGTGATGTGTGATAGAAGAGTTTCAGCTAAAAAGAAAGGAAAGGTTTATAAAGCTGTGGTGAGACCAACAATGTTGTTGGGTCTGGAGACAGTGTCACTGAGGAAAAAACAGGAGGCAGAGCTGGAGGTGGCAGAGTTGAAGATGCTAAGGTTTTCTTTGGGAGTTAGCAGGATTGATAGAATCAGGGATGAGTACATCAGAGGGACAGCACATGTTAGAGGCTTTAGAGATGTCAGAGAGGCCAGACTGAGATGGTTTGGACATGTCCAGAGGAGAGGTAGTGAGTATATTGGCAGAAGGAAGCTGAGTTTCCAAATGCCAAAGGTCTAGAGGAAGACCAAAGAGGAGGTATATGGATGTAGTTAAAGAGGACATGAAGGTAGTTGACGGAAGCAGAGGACATTGTTAGATGGAGGCAACTGATTCGCTGTGGCGACCCCTGAAGGGAAAAGACAAAAGGAAAAGAAGAAGAGGATAGGAAAATAAGATTGTTTAACCTGACATCAAATTATAGTATTGTAAAACCTGGTATTTCGTATGTGTGTGTGGAGTTAATGTGGTTAACAACAGTGGTCTTTCTACAGCACCTGATGGAGCTACTCCGCCACATATTAACATAAACGGACTATGTGCAAACTAGCCCAAGATGAGAAGACAGGATTAATTTTGAAAATATATATATTTTTTCAAGGTTTTTCACAATATTTCGTGAAGTAACAGGGAAATTTATATTTACATTGTAAGCCCATTTTACACACTGAAGTACCAATGGTTGAGTGTATTGTATTTAGTGCAGCACCCTGGATTGAGACACACACTTAATTATTATTATTATTATTATTATTATTATTAGAGATTTGAGGCAGATCATGCATGAGTTGTTGTCCAAATCTATGTGGATTTTTGGTCTCCCTTGTGTATCAAATTATTGCTACTTTTGGTATTAAATTATTGTGAAAGAAAGTAAATGTTGAGCAGCATATAAAGCAAGATGTGAGAAGGTTTGTTTGATGCTACCGTACGTATCCAGGGCAGAGTAGTGGTATCAGCTCCTGCACGGAAGCTTATCTTAAATGCAATCTTTATCTGGCAGACTGAATTCTGCGGCGAGTCAATGATTCTCCATGAGAGCAAAGAGATATTATCAAAAGGAGAATTAATATCCACTCTGCTCTGTCCTCTGTGGCTGGCGTGTTGCACACCAGGTCTTTGCTTTATATGATTGTTCAAATGGCAGATCTTTGTCACGTCCTTATCCATTCAGAGATTTACACACATGTATTAGAAATTGAACCAAGTTTATTATTAAACTGTGCACTCTAAAAACAGTTGGGTCAAAAATGGACCGATCCTCTACTTCGGTCTAGTTGACCCAACTTTGAGTCAAGAAATGGGTCTTTTTTTCTGCTAGGCTAAGCTACATGTGTGCTAAGCACGCTTAAGCCCACATTTGGAGAGGCAACTCCCCACCGCCCCAGCCCCACACGGAATGACATGATCCCTGACGTGTTTAGGATTTTACTCTGATCAGAATTGGCGGAGTAATTGGCATAGAAGACTGTCTTTTTCATTCTCATTACATCAGCAAACTCCCATTGAAATGAACGAAGGCAGCTTTGTTTATGCACGGGATACATCACCACAATCACGTGCCCAAGATAATGGCATTCACCACATTATTTTTTTTTTTAAATACTTAATCGGTTTAAAAGAAATTTCAGGGAATAAAATGCCAGAGATATTTGCACTTTTATTCTTTATAAACAATACCTGATCCGATACTGGAAAATTAGTTATAAGTCTTGTATCGCTTTAACATTTCTTCCAACCCTTCCAGCAACTATTAAGCAAAAAGCAACCAGCGACAACATTTTGTGACTATGTGCTGAGCTTTTGGTTACTCTGAGACTTCATAGACAGCAGGAGTGTATTTCACAAAGCAGGTTTAGTCAGAACTCTGGGTCAAGAAACCCTGAAATGTTGGAAACTCTGCAACTTCCATTTCAGAAAGGGAGGTAACTGAAACCAGAGGAAAAGAGGTAACTCTAGCCTGTTTCATAAGAAGAGGTCATTTAAGCTCTCGGTCAGTTACCATAAACATTGTCCATGAATCAAACATGGTCGGTTGCAGGTTTTCCACAACGAACTTCGAGGTTTTCTCTGTCCCCACCCCCTTTTAGCCACACACGACATTTAATTTCCTCATTCATTAAGTCCGCTGCGGCAAGTTTTTCTGTAAATACGCCAATAGTCTATGGCGCAAATGCTACAAACATGGCATGTCCTCTTGACAATGACCCTATCGATGAAGGTGCCGCAGCAGTGCGCAGGGATTTAAATATTGTTATCAGACCGCGCAAAGATATGCTGGCATTTCCGGACAGTTAACTTTTTGAACGGTACCGTTTCACATCACAGTCCATCATCTACATACACAAGTTAAAGGTGTATTCAAGGATCTTTTGTCACTGTGTCTTCCAGGTAGATAATCTTGACGATTGGTTATCGATCCCATCAATCAATCTGCCATAACAACGTTGTGCATGCTCGTTCCTAGCTGCGCATGCACACTTAGAGTGCTTGTAGCATGTAGCCGCAGAAATTCGGATTCAGCCATTCATCATTATAGCTCTGCCGATCTCATCGCATACTTTGAAAAATGTCTGACAGCCGCAAGAGGACATCCGTCTATGAAATGAGACTGGCTGCAGAGACTGATGAAGATGATGATGAAGATGAGCTCGCATGTTCCCGACATTTGATAGGCGTTTCCCCTCAACGAGCAGGAGAGCTGGTAGGATGGTCTTCCGCATGTGCGTTTAAAAAAAAGTGACAAACGGACGTTTGGCTTCTTCTCTTTGAGAAGATTCTTGAATACACCTTTAATTCATCCTTACATTTGCAACAATCCCGGTGCCATAGTCATGCGCTCACATCACAGCATATATTGTGTGTTGCGCTCTGTTTGCGACTACATTTAAATTTACGCATTGACCCGAGCAGCAACGTTCTCCCACGCTGCCTTCCTATATGGGGAGCTGCTGCGGTGTTGCATTTTTTTTTTCTAAAGCCATGTTCAAATTCGCCATATGATCGCATTTAGATTTTCAGTTTGAGAGGTGTAATAAAACAACAACACGGAAGCAGAGAGCGGTTCCGCGCTCTGTGCTTCCCCATTACCTCAAATCAGCTGTCCTGCAACCATAAACCCAGAATTTCCTATCTCAGGGCATGTCAACTCACTGTTCACGGTTAGTCTCGGTGTTTGTTGAACATGCTTTGTGCAATGGACCCCGGGAGACGCTCACCCATTCTAATACAAACTATGAATGGCTATTGTGGACATTTGTACGACATGTCAAATAGATGTAAGACTACTCCCTCACATTAGTCAGATGTCTCATGTTGCAATGCAGCACCTCGTGTTAAATGGAGGCCCCCACAAAGGATGGGGACCTGTGCACATTTTGTGAGCTGCGTGTAAGGAGGGGCTGTTCTAAGGCCCTGTTTACACGTAGGCAGGGGTTTTGCAAACGGGAGACATTTTTCTGCATTTTGCCCTCTCATCCACACCACCCCGGGGAGTTTATTCATTAAAAACTAAGGTTTCTAAAATACTCTGGCCAAAGTAAAGATTTGTGGATTTCTCTGAATTCCTGTTTGCGTGTGACCGTCGTAACAGAGTTTTACGTCATCACTCTACATGACGTCATTCACACACATACCTTGTTGTTGTTAAAAAAAGACAAGTGAAGCTTTATTAAAAAAATTATTTATCCTCTTTGTTTTCTTCTTCTTTCCATTTATGATGCACTCACTCTGATTGACTTGATATATTTTTTTTATTTTAAAAAAAAAGTCTTGTATGCGCTGACAGTGCGTGCTTGTGTGATGTATAGTGGAAGTGACGTCAAGGGTCGATCAGTATTTGGCAAACTACTGCCACCTTAAGGCTTGGTATGAATCTAAATGATCTTAAAAACGCACTTCTCCGTTTTTGTGTGCGTTTATGTAGATGTGTGGGTTTTTCTTTTAAGCAAACGAGTCAGTGTGGATAGATCTTTTTCTACACAGCGAGGAGGGAAATATTCTGTTTTGAAAATACCCTGCTTCTCTCACTCACTCTCTCTCTCACACACACACATATGTACTGTGTGTAAATATATATAAATAAATATATATAAGTAAATATATATATATATATAATTCTTTTTTACAACTGCATCAAATACACAACTTTTAAGATAGCATTATGGAACGAGTTTAAAGATTGGCTTTGCCAGTCCAAAACATTCCGCTTCATACCCCTGATGACCTCACTTGTAGTTTTGTAGTTTTGCCAGTGTGTTCACATTCATTATATTGCTGCATGATAAAAGATCTCTCAATCAGTCTTGTTGGACCCATCTTTAAATTGGCAAACAAAATGTTGCCTTGGACAACTGAGTTTGTCTTGCTGCTGCCATCATGCTGTAAATCAGTGACTATTAATTAGCCCGCTCGAGATAAGGCCACGCAACCCAAGGCATGACCTTACCTCAGTGAATTTTTACAGATCAGGTTTTTTGTTGGGATTATGCTCTCAGCATTAGAATTGCTTGTTTTTCCACCCCTAGACAGCTCTTCAGTCTCAGAATTATGATTCAATATTATGATTCTTGTATATTTTATGTTTTCAGTGGTGTACTGAATCATAAAGAAAGCTGTATAAAATATTTTAGTTCACTGTTAGTTGCCACTCACAGCAGCCACTCAATCTCCCCGAGGGCAGCTGTGACTATGTCAGTAAGCTGGGGGCTTTAGGACCCAGATGAGGGAAGGCAGAGCAAGGAGGCAGAGGTGCAGTCCAAAAAGAGGTTTTAATTTCTAATCAAAAAGCTAACTTCAAAGAACAAAATAAACTGAACTAACAAAACATAAAGCTAAACATGACAAAACAACTTAGGCAAAACTAACAACATGACATGGATCCTGATAAGGCAAAAAGGTCAGCGTGATGTGGCGAAAGACTTACGACAGTGGCAACAATGAACCGACACAGACAGGGGGGAGACAACCGACTAAATACACCAAGACTAATGACATAAAAAGACACACCTGGCTGAGGGCACTGATTGGATGACACATGAGGGTAATGGGGAAAGGTGGACACAATCAGGGATCAGGGTTGACAAAGACACCAAACAAGGAAGGGCAAGTGACCTGAAACGAGAGGAGTCAGACTTTTCACAATAAAACAGGAAATGACAAGACAAGGGGAAAACACAAGGAAAACAGAAGCTAAACATGACAGGGAGTAAACAAGACTGAAAATAAACATGACAGACTACATATGTAGTTTGTTGCAACTAGTGTGAATGTTTGAGTGCATGAATAATATATTAATTGTGTCTTTGAGCATTCAGAAAAGCGCTATATAAATCTGATGCATTATTATTAGACTTATGCTACGCTCACTCTGCAGGGTGTGATGCCCAATTCTGATTTTTGTTAAAACCAATCTTTTTATGTACTCGTTCACATTACAAGAACAAATGCAACTTCAATTGTGTACGCAATGCGCCCGTGAGGCGACACTCATGCGTAAATAGTACACGTCAAGCCGCCTAGGCAAGCGGCTTTTATCAGTCCCATATGCTACGCAAACGCCCGTGCTCCTGGTTGGTGGACTGTTTTCACGCTCGTTCCTGGTTGGCTGCTGTCCTTGTTTTGAATGTGGTGTTTACAAACAGCAACAGAAATCCGTGTGATTCATTATTTCCATCTCATATCACCAGAGTAGCGAGGTTGGAAGAGGTAGAAATATTTAGGGGAAATCAAAATGAGGGGACACTCCTCGACCAGTCCCCCAACCAAAGCACCCACTCCTGCAAATGACAGCATTTACCAATGAAAGGGGGGCAATTGTATTCAGCAGAGTTGTTAGTTAAAACTTTGGACAATTTTGTGGGAATTGACCGAGGTGCAGAAATCCAGGGGGTGCTGGTGTTAACACCCGCCAACCTGCCAAATGAGAGAGAATCTGTGTTTTTGATCGAAGCTGCTGCAACACAAAAGAGCCCTCACCGGAGACTTGGTCAGTACATACTGGGATTATGACACACATACTAAAACACAAGCACACATCACACGTTGCCATCATCATCATTGAAAACAGACTATAATACTAAATAAGTTCCTCTATATCCTTACTATGAATTAGGCCAACAGAGTTAGCGGTTACTGTCGTACCTTATGACAGGTTGTAGGGGAGGGTGGGGTGAGCTCGTACGTGGCTTAATTTCAGAAAACCAATTGTAAACAAACCGATCATATTGCTATTTTAAGAGACTCATATAGGCCTAAGTTGTATGCCCATATCAACCTCTGAAAATAAAAAGAAACAATCGCCACATGTATTTTGTATTGGCATTCAGCCTTCCTACCCATAGACGCTCACTATGAAAATCTTAACTTGTTAACTACGACCAATCACCACCAGAATTGACATGCACATCTCTAACTTAGACCTACATCAATCTCTTAAAATAGAAATACTGCCATAGACATTCTGTTGTTACTTTATGTTAAGGGACTTCAAAAAGAAAAAAAATCTCGGAAGAGTTTCACTGCGGAAAAAAAAATTGGCTGGTGGAAATTGTGTTTGGCTAGTAACTTTAGAGAGACACCAGCCAATTAAAAAAAAGAAAGAAGTTAATTTAGAGCCCTGAAAACTGAATTTGATCTGGAATTTGCAGAACCGACTCCAGACACTACGACCATCCACAAATGAAGGATGTGTGTGTGTTTTTTTTTTATGTGTTTCCCAAAGCCAAAAACTCAGAGGAAAAAATGGGAATGGTGGTTCAACTTGTGCGGACGTGCAAAAGACCACTTTATCGCCAGCGAAGTGAAGCCTTCCACCTTCATATATATTAAACATTTTGTACAGATAACAATCCTGATCCCTTGCCGGCTACCGCCTGTCCCCAAGAGGTAAGTGGTTGGCTTTCTTTTTTTTTTTGGCATTTGGTACTACACCAACTGCCGGACAACAATAATGAATGACAAGGAAAATGCTCAAATGGCTTGCTTGGACCTGTCTAGCTTACTGCCTGATTAAAAAAAATATTTTTTTGCCTTTCATATAAATTGTGGCATGGTGGTGATGGATAGCGTTTTGAAACTGGAGTATGTCAGTTTGGTAGGACGTTTTTGAAAAAAATTTTTTTTACCTCAGGTCGGCTCTTTTTCCCGTCTTTTTTTTAGTCTTCTACACTCAAATCATCTCTTCAATTGAACATTAGTATGTTCTTTAATGTCTATACGAGCGAATTTGGCACCGGGGACATCATTCTCGGACAGAATTAGTAGGTTTAGCTCAGTAGACATCTTGCTTGTGGACTGTTTATATGCGTCTAGCGTGACTGACCCGCCGAGTTTGAACCCCCCCACAATGAATATTAATTAAGTGTGGTGCTGTGTATCGTGCGGCACGCTATTGAGCTGCAGTGTGAACGTAGCTTTTGTGTAGGAAATTAATTTTCCTAAGGGGCCACATGAGAAACTGGAACTGTTGTAGAGGACCACACCAACATGCTAACCTCAATTGATTTACATATTAATTATTTAATATTAATTATTCATGATGAATATATATATAAATGTATGTTTGTATGAATGTATATAATAAAATGGTATATAAGTGTCCAAACGTTTTTGTTCGAGGGTCGCATACAGAGAAATCAAATGATGCGATGACTGCTTTGATATTGTCTGACTTTATCAAATATGATAAAAGCAATCAAATCAAGCAATTATGCATTAGGCTTATTCTAGCTTTTTTTTGTTTGTATTTTTTCCCCAATACTGTTATAATACTGTTTAAGGTGATAAGGCCAAGAGTTTAGGATTTTTCATGATTTTAGGGTGGTGCACAGCCCTGTATCCCACTAGAATAGATTTGCCCCTGCCCTTAGTAGATATTCACATTCAGAATCAAGAGTAATCGGTAACAAGATGGCAACTTTTAAAGGAGTGTTTTATTGAGGATCTTAGTTAATCATTCATGTGATATGTTCACAAATCAGACGTTGACACAGACAGTAGAAAGTAGAGGAAAACAGTTTTGCTTCTGAATTTGATGGCCTCAAATGGCTCCTGGGACATAAATTGGACACCACTGGTACATAATTAACATAACAATGTTTGTCCAAATAAAACCCCTAACATACTCTTAATAAGCACTCACAGCCACTGTAAATAAGGAAAGGAACTGTATTTCTAGTCTTCTTGAGAAACAGTTCATGTTCTCTGAAGTCTTTTGATATTTTGCTAAAATGTCAAGCTTCCTTTTAGTTAGTTTTTTTGCTGACATCTCTTGGGGGGGTTTTCAGTATAGTATAGATTTCAAATAGGTGATGTGTTTGGCAGCATTATTTTGCTATTTTGTCATATGCACTCATGTGCAAGGAATCCCTACAGACTTGTTAAACATTTATGGTAAACTTTTAGAGGCGGCCCTTTAACGAGGACAGCTAAAAAAGCACCCTGTGGACCACGAATGAACACACAAACCTGGCATCCACTTTAATTACTGATAAGTTGAGCAAGCTAAATGCAGCGGATTTCCCAGCCCCAGTGGCTCTAATCTGTTTTAAGCCGACTGCTGATCCAAACTGCTGAGTCGGAGGATTCAATAGCAGGTGCCACTATGAAGTCCCTGAACAGACGCTATCAGTCTGTCATCCCCATCTCCACATCTCTCTGGGATTGAAAAACAAGTTTGCCTTGATGTTCAACTTTTTAGAATGCTTTGTTATTAGAAAATTTGGTTGTTTATGCTTGCTGTGAGATCTGAAAAACTGCCAAGAAGTAATTATTATCAGGCGGTGATCTTGTATTCTGGCTGCGGGGGTTTCTGTGTTGGCAGAATTACAGGTTACTTGGGCTGTTTGCAAACACTAGTTGCTCCCAAGTCAGGGTCTGCATCCTCCAAAGGACCCAGCCTATGGGTTGATAATGTCCACACCTTCAGAGGTCACTCCAAAGTCCATGCCAACACTTGTTAAATGGGATGGTCAAAACCTTCATGAAACTTCCTGGTGTTCACATGCATACATTTACACCACTGTGTAAGAATGGGTGTGGGGGGAAAAATACTTTTTTATTAACCAAAAAAGATATGTGATTCGCTGGCAACCATTTCAGGGTGTACCCCGCTCTGAAGCCAGCTGGGATAGAATCCAGCACCGCCACGGCCATTGTTAGGAGTAAGCGGTTCAGGAAATGGATGGAAATGGATTTGGCAATGTAGCAAATGAGCGATAGTTTTTATTTTTTTAAACTGTGTAATCAACTGTTTTTATTTAAAAAAATTACATTGTGTATAGGAGGTTCACCAAACAACCTCTTTTGCCTGGAAATGTCCAGTTTTTTTACATCCTGTCCGGCTATCCGGTGAGGTTTGATAAATTCATGAAAATGTCCGATTTTCATTGTTTTTCACTGAATCCATTAGCATGTGTTGAATTTGACAGACTCGTTGCGCGACAAATGGGAGGCGGAGTGCACCGTGTTGTTACCGCGACTGGTAAACTTCGGACTGCTCCCAAGTTGATTGCGAGGGGTTTGTTTTATGCGTGCGTGTTATTGTTGTTGTATGTTAAAAGAGTAATTATTTTTTGTTTTAAGTAGGTCAGCTTTTTATGTACAGTACCTCGGAGTGTTAAAATAAGGTGCTGAGCTGTATCGGCGGCACATAATTTTACCTCACTGGTGCTCCCAAACCGGAGACGTGGTTGTTTAATTTCTGGTTTCCGGTTATGTTTAGTGCAGGTGTGAGCAAACTAGAGAAGGGAAACATCCAAAACCTGGAGGACGCCGGCCCTCGAGAACTGAGTTTGCCCACCCCCTGGTTGAGTGAGTATGATTTAGGGCTGGGCAATATATCGAAAAAATATTGATATTGAAATATTGGCAATATTTTATTGTGTTATTGTGTATAATATTGTGCTTTTTAAATTTGGCAAGCACAAAATGTTGATAAGAAACCATTTTAATTAAATGATTAATAGATTAATCAAAATTCTAAAATAATTTCATACATTAATCATTTGACAGCTTTTATATATAACACACACACACACACACCCACACACCCACACACACAGTCAAGCCCAAAATTATTCATACCCCCGGCAAATTTTGATTTAGTTAATTGTATTCAACCAACAATTTTTCCCTGGATTGGAAATGACACATGTGCCTCCCAGAAGATAATAAGAGGTTGTACAAAAGGCATTACTGTGGAAAAAAAATATTTGTTAGCTCTTATTTGCTTTTGAACAAAAGGTAGCGCGTACAAAATTATTTCATACACTTTGCAAACTGTCGAAGTATGTGGGAAAATCTGTGATTGGCTGAATGTGCATGACCAGAAGTTAACGTTACTTATGCTGATTGATGAAAGATATTAAAGAGATGTTAAAATTAAATACTGTAGTTCTTTTACTTGGTGTAAATAAAATGTTTTTCAGACTTTTTACTAGTAAATAATAATAATAATAATAGTAATAATAATAAAAATACACAAAGGCTAATACTTTGTGATTGGATGGTTGAGGGCGCAAAGACGGAACTTCCGACTCCCAGCGCTAAGCCATTCCGCATTCGCAGCACGTAAGAAAACTAAAAATAGATTAGCTTTCGTACGCCCACATACACTAGCACAGAACAACTTTGGAGTGAAGGAGGTTGTTTTTGCTCTAATGTCCTATTTTGTGGATCCGATCAATAACGACATTAATCGATCAGGCAAATTATGACATTACAGGCGATCACCGTCATTGATCATGCATAAAATGCCTATGCCTATATATATATATATATATATATATATATTCCTTGTTAAATAATTGTTAATAATAATGAGAAATCATTAATGAACAAACAGAGTGCATGATTAGTGGACAATACAGAACAACACAATTCAAACAAAAATCAGTCAGACAATACAATTTACTATATTTTTATTCATATGTACATGTCCAACGTTTTCTGGCAATAAAGATAATTGTAATGAATAATTGTATTCTTCACAGTGTCCACAAAAAACACTCTCTGGTTTCAAACAGATGTAACATGTACATTTACTGTGATATTATTTATATTTAGTAGCTACAGTAGGTGTATGATTTCATACAATTTGATATGGTATATGGTAGCATTACAGAAACTAAATGTAAAGCCCTGAGGTTACAATTGACAATAGTCTAGCACGGGTCATCAGGCTTAAATTTTCAGCTTGCAGAATATTGCCTTATTTAAACTTATTTGTTGATGTACCCCCACTTCGGAAATCATGTTAAGTAGTAGAGAGATAGCAAGGAGCCAAACATATTTATAGGATTCTGTGGGGAAATCGTCTAGCCTGGGGATTTGTTGACAGACATTTGGAGTAAACCCTTAATGTACCCCATATAAATCAAAGCTATCATTATCATTACTATTATCATCATCATTATCATTATTATTATTATATTTAAAGTAGTTCACATGTCATAACTATAATCTGGGAGGGTTTATGTAGACACATTTTATGTAATCAGTCATGAGGTTCTGTACAGGATTGCTGTTTTCAAATCACATCTAGGGTAACAACATTATTCTTTGATAAAAGATCCAAGAACAAGCACCAAATGGGTGGGCTAGTAGACTAAGCAAGAAAGGAGTAACACGGACAGCTCACGGGGGTGCGTATACATAAGCAGAAGGAGAAATTATTTACAATACAAATCATTTACGTATACAAATTAGGCAATAAGATATAGAATTCAATACATTACATTTCTATAACATGTGTAATATTAAGTGATAATGCGTGAGTCCCATCTCCCCAAAACTACCTACTGACCAGGTTACAGTCAGGTAATCGTGGCCACTCAGCTGAGAATCTGTTTGCACTAGTAATAGCATTCTGAAGACATCTGAGGAGTGGTAGTGTTCCAGAGTAAAATCTTAATAATTAGTGTTAACACTGAAACTCTGCTGGGCAGCATATGCTCAAACCCATTTTAACCCTATACAGACTACCTCACATACTAAAACATTACACGCACGTTAGAATCTTCACAGTATATTCAACTGCACTGTGCGGACTAATAATATTAATATATATATATATATATATATATATATATATATATATATACATATATACATATATATATATATGTTTTTAAACATTTGTTTAAATGATGTCTTTATACCTGCTTTAGTTAGATAATAGATTTCTGATGTGTTAATAATAAAGTTGTGAGTATGACCAAAAAATTAAGAAAAAATATAATCTGACATTATATCGTATATTAGACCTCATTGGATTATGCACATATATCTACTTCTGTGGCTTATTGGTCTCCAATCAATCAAACCCTGATATCAACATATTCCAAAGACATAACATTCAGGGGAGGGATTTGATACACATTCCTCAGTGGTGGGTCGAAGCCCTGGTCTGTGTCTCACTCATCAACGATATTGCATTTGTTTGTATTAATATATCAGCCAGATGGGAAATAGGGCGTGTCACTATGGTAGTTGTAGTCCGGACACACTTTCTGCACCAATTTGTAGTCAGTGCTATAGAAGGAAATGAAGATGCAAATAACTTTAAAAGGTTTTGAGCACAGCCAGGAGACATGGCTCTGGGTTTGCTCCTGGTAGCATGTCTTGGAAGGGTCAAAGTTGCAGAGGGTGTTCTTGGCGCCCTTCTCCACCTTCTCGTACTCTATGCGGCAATTGAATGACTTTGAGTCCTTGGCATCAATGACGGACTGTTGAGCCGCTATGTCGAATTCCACTATCTTAGTTGGAGGGACCAAACTGACAGATACGTTGCCCTGACCTGTAGAGTTGTGGCGGAAGTAGACACTGAACGTGCCATTACCATGATCCACAATCTTGCCGGTGATCAGCAGGTTGAGTTTGACTGTCTTTATATTAGAGTGGAAGTCCCCCCAGCCAAACATCTTTTTAAACTTTCCAGTCTTGACCATAGGCCGCCTTTTAGCCCGGGGCCGTGAGTCTTGCAGATCTGTGGAGTTCCTCAACCATTCCCACAGATCCTGTTCCAAATAGGGCTCTGGGGTATCATAACGAAGGTCCAGTGCGGTATTGTTCTCTTTGCCATGCAGAGTCTGTAACAACAGCCTACTTATGGACATGTCTTTACTGCTTTCTGTCCATATATGCTTGAGAGTAGATTTGGGGCTCCCAGACTTTACAATCTCTGAATTTGAGGAGTGGATACTTGAAATCTGATTGAGAAAAAGAAAATGAGAGAAACAAGTAGAATCATCAATATTGTTATGAGTTTTACACTTTCATGCTGTATGTACTACATATATGGATTAAAAAAAACACCACCAACAACAAAAACACTTGGACCCTTTTTACCTTTTTTTTTTGGGGGGGGGGGGGGTATTTTGATCATTGTTTGTATTGTAAAACCAAAATGATCATTTTACTTATAAATCTAAAACAGAGAAATTGATAGCTTTGCAGTTGCCTCTATTTTTCTCCCCAGAATCAAGTATACAGTGTCGTAACAAAGTACCTGCTTTCCTCTCAAATTCTTACTTTTTTTGCGGTTTCCCTACGTTGAAGATCAACAAAAGTAAATATCGGCCAAAGATAACCCAAATAAACCAGAAATACAGTTTTAAAATATTAATTGTATCTATTAACGTGTGTGTGTGTGTGTGTGGGGGGGGGGGGGGGACTAGTTAAAGCTACCTGGTTACCAGCAGCAATATGGATTCAATCCCCTCATATGAGGAAGAACATAAAAATAGGACACAGAGAATCTTTACCAACAGGCAATTTTGAGTCTAAAGTTAACCATGCAAACTCCACATAGAATGGCCCTAAGCAAACCAAGACTTAAACCTGAAACCCTTTTGCATAACAGTCTGAACTAGTGCAAGCATCCATTTCAATGGTAAAGCAATCAAAAAAGCAGCTTGTTGTGTAAGAGACAAAGGAATAAAGTCTTAGTAAAACGTATTGCTTCTACAGAAACGAGTATTAACTTCCATCAGAAATAAAGGACTGTTCAGCAGGTAAAAACGACCCTATTAACTAAAGAGCGCTCATTGAATGAATTGATTTATGAACGCTAGAATTTTCATTTTTGTGTCGACTGAGTGCAGTTAGATTCATACAGTGGAGGTGGATGTGTATGTAGTATTGGCATTGATTGGCTGATTTATGCCGGTATGACAGACAATCAGTCATGATAGTTTTTTGCAATTTATGGGTTGGCCTTAGGATCAATACAGGGAAAATAAGAGTTCGTTAACAATCACATATACCTTCAAACTAACTTGCCTCAAAGCTACCATAGCGACATTATGAAAAATTTCACGTACTGATATATGTAGAGAAATTTGGTAGTAAGTTACCTGTACATATTGAAGTCTGGCATTAAAATTACATCTAGAATGGAAGCTCAATTTAACGGATCCTGATTTAACGGCCTTCAGATTTAATAGACAGAAAATAGTGTCTGTTCCACTCAAGAATCCCTTTTGTACAGTACCTGAGTAGCTGTCAAAGTCTTTTAATTCTATCATGGGTCGCTGTTGTCTACTGTACAGGTGCTATATATACATACAGACATATATACAGTATATATATATATATATATATATATATATATTAGGGGTGTGCAAAAAAATCCATTCTCATAAGAATTGCGATTCTCATTTAGTACGATTCAGAATCGATTTCAAATGTCCCAAAATCGATTTTATTTGAATTATTTTATACTGTCTTGCCTTTGTCTGTGTGTGCCATTATTTGGAGCGCTGTTCATGTTGTAGCCGGTTTGGCCACTGAGGGGCAGTGTGGTTCCACGTGGTCTAATAGCCACATTAGAAAGTAGAAGGAAAAAGTCACGATCAAGTTATGCCAATAAAAAAAATAATAATTCAGTGTGGAGCCGTTCTTTTGAGTGACAATATATATATATATATATATATATATATATATATGTATCTATATATTAGGGGTGGGAATCTTTGAATGTCTCACGATTCGATTTTTTAAATTTTTATTGTAATAACTTGATTGTGACTTTTTCCTTCTACTCTCTAATGTGGCTACAACTTAACAGTGTATTAGACCACGTGGAACCACACTGCCCCATAGTGGCCAAATTGGGTACAACATGAACAGCGCCCCAAATAAAGGCACACAGACAAAAGGAAGACAGTACAAAATAATATAAATAAAATCGATTTTGGGACATTTAAAATCGATTCTGAATCGCACCCAATGAGAATCGTGATTCTTCTGAGAATCGATTTTTGGGCAGACCCCTAATATACAGTATATACATAAATTTATTGATTGATTTAAGAAAAGTCAGATTGAATTGATTTAGAAGCTGAAGAGATATTGTACGTTTTGCTACTACGCCGATAAAGAAGATGACAGAGGGCTGCTTTTTATGAATATCCTCAAGGAGAGCCTCTAAAATGTACTCACAGTGTGGCGTCAATATAGAGTGCATGAATTGTGCGTGCGCTGTGGCCGGCGACTGGCCAAGGCTCCAGGCTGTGCCGTTCATCGGTGGACAGAGAGGTAGTTGAATTGCGCAAATGGCGCGCTGCTGCTCGGTGGGGTTTTGGCAGAGAGGGGCACTACAGTACAATACTGTACCATAATGTATGATGTGGCGCGCAATAAATGTTAACTTGCACGCAAAATACAGCTTTTTTAGATCATCGGTCAGCCTTTGTTTGTATCTGTGTAATGTAGTTAGTAACGCAAATGTTCCTAACTAGAGGACTACCTGTATGTATGTATGTATGTATGTATGTATGTATGTATGTATGTATATATATATATATATATATATATATATATATATATATATATATATATATATAAATATACACACACACACAATAATAATACATCAGAATAACACACTCCTGTATATAATTCATCCAACACACGCACACTATTTTTTCCAGATACTTGTGTATAATAGGATCCCTTGATTTGCTGGTATCCTTTATTATCAGAGTGAATGATATGAATTAATATCTATTTGAAACATACCAATTAAGTGTAAATGTTTTTAAACACAGGTTTAAAAATAATAATAAATAAATGTTATTCACGGGATTTGACAGGACACCTTTGAAAAATGAATGACAAATGAATGTGTTCTTATCTGTATTAATTGCCTGGTCCAGTGGGTTCGCTCTCTGCACTGCGCACGTTTATCTGTGCAGTTCACAGACACAGACAGCATCTAGCAAGTTTTAGGATGCAACCAGCTGCTTGGTAGCTTTCTTAATTTGCCAGCTGCAATGCACTCACCTGGGGGAATGGTACATCTGGTAAAGAAATGCTTGCACTGATAAAAGACAAGGCCTCACAGATACCTTAGTACATGCCAGACAGTCAGTTTTTGCCCATAGCAAATAGAGTCTGTGCTAACAGGTCCTATGCACATGTACTATGGGAGGACCAAAATTGCCAAAACTAAATATGGATAAATAAAAGTGGAAACACACACACATATGTACAAGCAGACAAGCAGACTTTCACTTGAATGTAGTGGCGCGGATGCATTAAGCATCATCATTACTCGGCAGCCAGTGTTTCGGGTAGGGATGTCTCCATTCCATACGTGATCAGAAATCGGAGCCGATGTTGTCTCCCGATCAGGACTCGGATAAATATATATATGAGGTGATTTTCATAGCTTTTTATCAGATCTGGAGTTACGCAGTGGCACAGAGTGAGACCTCTTTTTTCCACACAGCTAAGCGTGCAACATGACATCACTTTGCTACAGTGAGACTTTTGGCTGAATGCCGTACAGCCGATAAAACAAGAAAATAGACCTTTTTCACAAAACCAGGAAGTTAAGTGATTGTTGTGTGCATCAACTTCCGGTGCCGTTCACAGTGACTGGAACAATGCCACAGGCGAAAAATAAATGTATCATATTCATCATACTAGGATGCTCTTCCTCCTTACCTTTCATTTCATTCGTTTCCCTGCGACGCGGAACTAAAACAGAAGTGGATTTGAGCGATTCGGTGGAATTAAAGACCACATTATATTATCAGGAAAAGGCAGCACCCATGTCTACAGTAGCATTTCACTTCAGAGGATTTTGTGTTGGGGCTAAAGTGTCAATGTGTGATGTGTGTTTTTGTTTTTGTCCACATGTCATAATCCCAGTATGTACTGACCACGTTTCCGGTGAGGGCTCGTTTGCTTGCAGCAGCATTGATCAAAAACACAGATTCCCTAATAGGAGGCGGCATAAAGTAAATTCAAGGGAACAGCCTCCGGTTTCGGGCATCTGACACTTTAGCACCAACACGAAATCCTCGGAGGTAAAATGCTACTGTAGACTTGCGTGCTGCCCTTTCCAGATAATAAAATGTGGCCTTTAATCCCACCGAATCGTTCAAATCCACTTCTGTTTTAATTCCGTGTCGCAGGGAAAGGACTGAAATGAAAGATAAGGCTGCTTTAACAAAGTTTAAAACGCAGGAACAACATCCCAGTACGATACAGTGGCTTTTATTTTTCGCCTGCGGCATTGTCCCAGTCAGTAAGAACGGCACCGTAAGTTGATGCGCACAACGTTCACCTAACTTCTGGGTTTATAGCTATTCAGTATGTCAGCTGTGTGGAGGTATTTGGAAATAGATAAGTTATCATCTTTATTATGTAAAGCCGAGACAGTAGTTGGTGTCACGGTGTGGTCACGGAGCGGCGTGGTGTCTGTCGGCGTGTGGAGTAGAGGACCCAAAGTGCAGAGAGGCAGGAGAACCACGGCAGGAGTGTGGGTTAGACTGTTGTATTTTATTGTACAACTCAAAACCAAAATGACAGAACAAACTCCGGGGGTGACCGTGACAATCGGCAATGATCCCACAAGGGACTGATCACCACCCGGGAATTAAATGCACCCACACAAATTAGGGGATTAGTCATACCTGGGGCCAGGCACAAGTGGCTGAGGGCCCGGATTGGTCAGCCTGCGGAAGGGCAGGCATCCACTCAGGACCAATCGGGACCCTCAACCAAAGCCAGCTCTACCCAGACATTACAGTTGGGTTTCCATCCACCCATTTTTATTAGACCATTAACTCTTTCACTGCCACTGACGTTAAAAGATGCCAAGTAAAAACCTACGGAGGGCTGCCAATGACGTTAAAAGACGTCATCCAATTTTATTTTTTATTTTTTTGGAAACGGGTGCTGGCAAGCCTTCCGCATCTGTTGTGAAAGTTTCAAGGAGGTCTGTTGTGCCTAATGACTATTTTTGGCCCCTAGAGGGCAGCGATGACTCTCTTTTGACAAGATCGGGTGGGCGTCAGCAGAGGCGGAGCTAGAGCGTCGAGCAGGAGATCAGAATGGAAAGCAAAGGAAAAATGGCGACCGGCTGCGAGGAGCTCACGCCCGAGCTGTTTTTTTTCAAAGACCAAAAGCATCGACCAACGCTAAAAGAGCACATTGATGACGACGATGATCATCATCGATGATGATGATGACCCCGTGGATGGAAAGCATTGACGCGGCAGTAGGAGACGTGGGGGGAGCTAGATGAAGCAGGAGGAAGTGGTGACCGTTTACAAGCAGCTCTACACTTACAAGACGAAAGGCATCGACCAACGCTAAAAGAGCACATTGATGACGACGATGATCATCATCGATGATGATGATGGTGAATCCGAGCTTGACGGCGAAATTGGAAGCGCTGACGCGGCGGCTATGACGGCATCATAACGCGGATCACAACCGAGCACGCACAGGCGGACGTTCGATCGGACGACGGAGAGTGCCCCGAGTCCAATGCATATTCATCGGAGGAGTGTGTACAGTCTGCTACTTGCTATTTATTCCCCAGAAAAAAAGGCGGTCAAGAAAGTGTAACGTTTGCACGCGAAACGGACAAGCGAAAGTGAAACTATAATCTGTTGTGCGAGTCCTGCGGCGTCTCCTTGCACGCAGGAGAGCGTTATAAAAAGAAAAACTGTATTTGAAACATCCACATAATTGTAAGTAGTACCACAGTTGCACACATTTGTAAATAGTTTGCGAAATTGTTTTGTCAAATTGTTACACTGTTGATTGGAAATAAATGTATTTTGCAATCAAAAAACACTTTTTCATTGTTGGTGAAAGCGTTTTACAGAAGTAAAGCACTATTTAGGTGTTCGTGGCATCATTAATGGACAAAAAGAAGTGTACAATTCACTAGAGTGCATGAAATAACATTGTTTCACAAAAAGCTCTTTTTCTCCGTTTTTTGTTTCAAAACAGAGAATTTCGGTGAAAGTAACCATTTTCTATTGTTGATTACTGAAGAACGAAATAAGGTAGAAACAAACAAAGAGTTAACTCTTTGACTGCCAGACGTTTTCAGAAACGGGTTGTCCCCACTGCCAGCCGATTTAAGCATTTTGAGTGATCTTTCAAGGTCCACAGAAAATGTTGTGTTTGGACTATGGAAACACACATCCGACCAAATGAAAGATTGGACTCTCATCTTTCATCAGAAAAAAAAAGTTTGTTTCTACCTTATTCCGTTCTTCAGTAATCAACAATAGAAAATGGTTACTTTCACCGAAATTCTCTGTTTTGAAACAAAAAACGGAGAAAAAGAGCTTTTTGTGAAACAATGTTATTTCATGCACTCTAGTGAATTGTACACTTCTTTTTGTCCATGAATGATGCCACAAACACCTAAATAGTGCTTTACTTCTATAAAACGCTTTCACCAACAATGAAAAAGTGTTTTTTGATTGCAAAATGCGTTTATTTCCATTCAACAGTGTAACAATTTGACAAAACAATTTCGCAAACTATTTACAAATGTGTGCAACTGTGGTACTACTTACAATTATGTGGATGTTTCAAATACAGTTTTTCTTTTTGTAACGCTCTCCTGCGTGCAAGGAGACGCCAGGACTCGCACAACAGTTTACTTTCACTTTCACATTGGTCCGTTTTGCGTGCAAACGTTACACTTTCTTGACGGCCTTTTTTTCCGGGGAATAAAAAGCAAGTAGCAGACTGTACACACTTCCTCCGATGAATATGCATTGGACTCGGGGCACTCTCCGTCGTCCGATCGAACGTCCGCCTGTGCGTGCTCGGTTGCGCTCCGCGTTACGACACCGTCATAGCCGCCGCGTCAGCGGTTCCATTTTCGCCGTCAAGCTCTGATTCACCTTCATCATCATCGTCATCAATGTACTCTTTTAGCGTTGGTCGATGCCTTTTGTCTTGTAAGTGTAGAGCTGCTTGCAAACGCTCGCCATTGCCCGTTCCCTCCTCCATCTAGCTCCATCTAACGTCTTCTACTGCCGCGTCAATGCTTTCCAACCACGGAGTCACCATCATCTTCATCATCGATAATGATCATCGTCATCAACAATGTGCTCTTTTAGCGATGCTTTTGGTCTTTGAAAAAAACGGCTCTGGCGTTAGCTCCTCGCGACCGGCCGCCATTTTTCCTTTGTTTTTCATTCTGATCTCCTGCTCAACGCTCTAGCTCCGCCTCTACTGACGCCCACCCGATCTTGTCAAAAGAGAGTCATCGCTGCCCTCTAGGGGCCAAAAATAGTCATTAGGCTCACGAGACCTGCTTAAAACTTTCAGGAGAGCTCCGCAAGCCTTCCCAGCACCCGTTTCAAAAAAAAAATTTAAAAAAATGGGAGGACGTCTTTTAACGTCTTTGACGCTCCTCCGTAGGTTTTTGCAGAACGTCATTTAACGTCTTTGGCAGTAAAAGAGTTAATACAATGCCGAGATATCGGATCTTCAAAATGAGGTGACTCAGACTTGGGTCCAAATAAATGTTATCGGGACATCCCTAATTTCGGGCCAGCGTCGAGAGCATACTTTGAGGCATGCGTGGGCGCTGAACATGTGCATGCAGACGCTCAGCGGATGTTAAATAAAAACAATATGTGACGATGTCATCTGTGGGAATGTGATGCAGCGTACCAAGCAAACACATTACATTTCCACACTGTTTCCTTCATTTCTACCCCAGTTAAATCTACAAACAGGACACCACACATTTACCACGTCTTTTTCAATTTCAGTGCAGCGACTGAGGATGTTTTACTGTTGTTTGGACATGGGCGCAGATGGCACTGGGAATGGGGGGAGAGACACGTCCCCCTCGGTTTCATAAAGACCACGATACGTCCCCTCCTATTTCAAAATGTTTGCTTCACATGTGAACGCATTGTGCACATTTACAGGAGTCATACTTTTGTCCAAGAGGATTCATCTGATTGGCTTAAATTTTGGGCTGTACCATGTCAAGACGTGGAACAATAATTGGGGAAAAAAATATTGCGTTTTCAAAATACTATCTCAATAGATTGATCATTTGTATCTTATTTATTTATTTATTTAATTGTATTTCTAGGATTCATTTTTATTTTCTCTTTTATTTATTTGGACCTCATAATGTAGAACACAATGACTACAATAAATAAATAAAGGGGCCAAAATTAAAAAATAAAGCATTTGTTGATTTTATACTGAATAAATACGACACCGCCTCGACTGATCACAATTTGATCTAAATTCCTTCAAGACACAACAAGAAATAAACAATGTATTGCACAGTTTTAAATGCATGGTACTCATTTATAGTAAGAAAATGGTAATAAATATGTCATTGGTATCAAACTTTTTTATTTTAAATTAAATTTATTTTTTAGGAATGCTTTATTTCCAAACATATGTTAACATTTTTGCTTATTCGTGCACATGAACATTCCTGCGATCAAGGACGACCTTCTTAACAATTTCTGTTCTAATTCCTCCAAAGCGTGAGCTCTGTGCGCACCTCAAGCCCTCCCACACCAAACTCCAACCATGTCTTAATGGACCTTTCTTTGTGCACTGCAGTAAGGTCAAACTGAAATTTACACAGACCAGAAAGTCTACAAATTGTCTAAAATGCTGCAATAATGTAAATTATTCAGATTCCGCTACAATTTAAGAATGTATTCTAACTTATTATGTATACATCAACGAATTAAGAGACGAACCCAAGAGAAACATCACAGAGAAAGGCTACCTAAAAGAAGCGGATATGTCTTATTTCGCTCTATTTTCATCCTATAAATGGCAAGCATGCCCAGCACTGTTAAATTGATTGTTCACTAAATGCATCTTCAAGTAATTGAGGCCAAATTTGATACACTAAGAGGCGAGACTAGGCCGCCGCAAGAAGAGTCGCTGTAGATTCAGTCTCAACTACTTGGTAGAGTTTGTGTTTTGAGGAAAAACAACAGTCACTGATATTGTAAAGCAGGGTTGCTTAAGTTCGATCCTCGAGAGCCCCTATCCAGCCTGTTTTCCATTTTCCCTCCTGCAGCTCAGCTGAATCTAATGATCAGATAATCAGCAAGCTTTGCAGAAGCCTGATAACGATCCTGATCATGAATCAGGTGTGCTAGTGGAGAGAAACATGGAAAACAGGCTGGATAGGGGCTCTCGAGGACCGAACTTGAGCACCCCTGGTGTAAGGATTCACTTGGCTTCTTCTGTAGGCTGCTGCATGCACTCTAAAAACATTTATGTCGAAAATAACCCAGGCTGGGGTGTGATATTCCACTTGGGTCAATTTGACCAGACTTGGGTCATATTGTACAAAACAGCCCAGAAGATTATGTTCCTTTTTGACCCAAATTTAGTTATTTTTGACACAACTGTTTTTAAAGTGTGGGTTCAGTTTCCACTCAGTAACGGTGCAGTCTGCCTTTCAACTAAATTCAACTTGGCTATGTTTCAGTGATAATGGACAGAATAAACATAAGAAACAAATGTATGAATGGATTAAAAGCTAGAGTGCATCCACACATACTGTACCACAATTAATTGGTTAGGGCACTCTTGAGCAAGGCACCAAAGTCAGCCCCTGCTTCATTGTGTCACTCACCAATGGTGTGCGCTTGCCCTATTCACTACTGTAATGTTAAATTATAAAGGATTTTTACAGATACCAGCTATAGATATGTGTACAAGATAAATGATACCTATCTACAATAAACACATCTGTAAAGTCAGGTAGCAATTTATATTGCAGCATTAATGTAGACATTGAATTTAAGACTCAAGTGCATTATTGCACGGGGATTCTTATCGGCAAACAGCTATAAAAATCGCCTTGCTCATTAATATTCTCACGGTACGATAGTGGTTGGCACCCCTGCCCCACACTTAGAAGATGCAGGTTTAAATTTTCATTGGAACATCACTGTGTGAAGTCAGTATGTTCACCCCGAGATATAACAAGGGGTTTCTCTATGTTGACAAATTTCCTTTCACATTGCAACAACAACAACAACAAAGTTCCCAAAAGTTCAATTAAAGATTCACAATTAGCATTTTTTCAGGACGATAAGACGCACTTAAAAGTCTTAAATTTTCGTAATAATCGATGGTGCGCCTAGTAGTGAGGTACGAGTTTTGTGTGCACCGAGTTCCAAAACCTGTAAATGTTGTGCGACTTCGGGAAGCGCTCCGCTTGACTGTCTGTGTGGGAACATTTCTGCTGACATATTGCTTATATACAGGATATCCGACCATGGTTGAAGACTGGCAGGTATGAGAACCCAAAAAACTCCGCTGAAAGATGATGTGAATCTTTTGGTTTCTCATGCCTGCCAAGTCTTCAACCAGAGCTGGGTTTCCTATTTTAAGATACAGATGTACGTCTTGGTGCTTTCGCTAGAAAGAGTTACGCCACAATTTGTGAATGGAGTGTGGATGTTTGGTCTAACGTGTCTGCTTGCACTAATGTTTGATCTTTCCCAAAAGCGGGCATCGAGATTGACTCTGACAATACGACAATGACGAGAGGTAACCTGGCGTGTTTGATGAAGAACTAGCCCAGATGTTAGTTTCAAATACAGAAGATGAGGACGTTGAGGGATTTGTGGATGAGGATTGATCAAAAGTTACGTGAGTGCATTGTTAAATACTTCAAGTACAACTGACAGCAGTTTTGCTCCGCTGCCTTTTTAAAAACATACACTAGCATTTTTAGCATGAAAGCATGCTGCCATATGTTTTGAGCTATCGTATGTTTAACCGTGCCTGCAACTGTGATGTCATTTTCATTCTACAGCAAGTGGCAAAAATGCTGCTCCCTGAGATGGATAAAAACAGGTGGATTTTTCTACTTAATTCATATTCCACAAATGCAATATTCATCTGCATGATGTGTTTATACTACTGGGGGCACAGAAAACATATTGTAAGGAATTATTTTTGGGTTGACTTCCTTTTCTAAGCTCCAGTTACCCGCAACCCTAATAAGGTATAGAACAATGATAGGATGGGTGGATACTGTTAAGTGGATGGTTATACAGTAGACAGTAATTGCTATGGCCGTTACAAATATAAGTTAGCCAGTGTAACTATTAGTATAATTATCTACATGTTAGTAAGTATAAGCATTAATAGGTCAAAGGTAAATAAGATGTTCCACAAGTCTCCCTCAACTTTAGTGGTGATGGAAGGCTGAAGCAAGGCTCAACAAAAAGTCAGTCTTTACTGTTAAACAACTGGAACAAAAAATCAAACACTGATGTAACATATTAAAAAACAAAACTGAAAATCTAATGGCAGCAAGCCAGTTGGCAGACACCAAGCAACTATCATAAAAACAGCAAACCAAACTATCTGTGGGGATTAGAGACCACGTCCTGACACAAATATTAAATACTAGACTAAGTGCAATTTCTGCAGAAATTGCGTGGGAATGCTGAAAGCTGAATGCTAATAGGTAAATGTTAAATTGAATGCTTATGAAGTAAATTGAAAGATAAATTACGTAAAAATTACAAATACTAATTGGAGTTGAAAGATAAATGAATAAAAACACTTAAACCCGGGAGGCGTGAATTTTTTAAGCAAATTGAAAATTATATGGAAAAGTGTTATCTGAAAGTGGAACTAATGATATCCAATGGAAAAATGCAAACAAATAAAATAAAATCACTCAATAGCACCAGCTAGTCTTGCAGTACCATTCCATGCTTCCAGCATTCCCACAATTATCAACATCCCTGTTAAAAAATAAATGGCTTACAGATTATTTGATTTTTTGAGAGAAAATAATTAAACTCAATATGTACTGACTCTTACTATAGTATATACAGGTAATATTTATTGACTGAAAGACTGATTGAAATTGTATACTGTGTAATTGTGTTTGTGTTGTGAAATCCCTTGCAACTTAGCTCTAGCATGATTAATTGCGCTCGCATTGACAATGTGTGTTTTATCGGCATCACATTAATGTCCTAACAATGCAAACATGTCTGTAGCAATGCCAATTCAATTGGGTCATAATTCCATTGGTCAACGGAAATTAAACTTTGCCAATATAAATATACTCATGTACTCCGTTCATATTCAGCATACATGTTTACATTACATTATCCTGAGAAAATCCAAAATGATGTGTGTTTTTTTAATGTAGGCTATTCAGTTGTACAAGAGAGAGTTAATATGACATAATATGTCAGAGAAAGGCTATGAAGTTAGGACAGGACCCTCCGTGAAATTCCACAAAGGCATGATTGGGTGAGTGTGCTGTGGAAGACTTGTTATACAGTCCCTCTATCTTAAAATCAATGTGTGACCTTGGAACAGCTTGTCTGGTTTAATCGAGGTGGGAAAATCCCAGACAAACTAAAAAAAGAATTGCAGAAAAAATCCCAGTACCTTTCAATATTTTTGTCATTAAAGTGTATTCATGTTTATTTTGAAGTAATAACAGGTAACACACTAAGTGTATTTTACAAGTCATCAGCAAGCTCACCAAAATACACAATTCGTAACAAGAGAATAGCTAAACAGTGGATACAACTATTTCTCTATGGATAATTTATGGATGGACTGTATTTTCCGGCAATGCAAAGCAACGTGTATGTGAATAATGATCTCTTTTGTGTATGCGGTGGTCAGGGACATAATTGTGGCGTACCTTGCACCCACTACTGAAATTCTCACATGCTTGCATGCACAACTGTTTTTTCTTTTTCTTGCTCGTCAACACAACTGAAATGCTCTCACAGAAGCAACCAGCTTGAAAACACACCAAAACCAGTTTGCTATGCTGGTGAACTATGCTAGTCTGTGCTGTCCCCGCAACCCCCCAAACCTCCATGGCAGGGTATTCTTTGAAGTACCTCACCTCAGTAATGTCTACCCAACAGTGCAATGCACTGCACATAGTTTAAATGAAGCAGTAGCATTTCTTAACAATATAATGTCTACTGAGACCATCAAAACCTTGTCAAATGCAGCAACAATTGGATAGCAGCCGACTGTTTACTCCAAGTGCAGGCATGGTGGATATATTCACATTGCATCACTATTTCCTTCCTGTATTTAAGGCTGCAACTAATGATTATTTAAATAATTGATTAATCAATGTTTTGGACAAACAACAACATGTTTACATTTTTATCCCTTTTACTAACAAACAGAGCATTATCTCAAAGTGACAGTCCAGAAACTACACAATTATGATGCCATTAAGAAGAATAGTTTGGTCTGTAGGAAAAATTTAGTGGTGGGTGGATCCAAATATCTATATTATCGATACCAAGTCAGTATAGGTATCGGGTCAATACTGGCACAATAATATCGATCTAGTAGTTTTGTTTCAGTTTGGCTTGTATGCACTGCTGTGGTTTAGTCAAACAGATAACAGGCATGTCACAGTTGCCACAGGCAGACTTGCACTATTTCCTTCCTGTATTTAAGGCTGCAACTCATGATTATTTAAATAATTGATTAATCAATGTTTTGGACAAACAACAAAATGTTTACATTTTTATCCCTTTACTAACAAACAGCATTATAAGTCCAGAAACTACACAATTATGATGCCATTAAGAAGAATACAGTAGTTTGGTCTGTAGGAAAAATTTAGTGGTGGGTGGATCCAAATATCTATATTATCGATACCAAGTCAGTATAGATATTGGGTCAATACTGGCACAATAATATCAATCTAGTAGTTTTGTTTCAGTTTGGCTTGTATGCACTGCTGTGGTTTAGACAAACAGATAACAGGCATGTCACAGTCGCCACAGGCAGACTTGCTCCCGCTCTCCCTCCTCCCCTCCTGTGTTTCGACCGTGCCGTTACGTGACTTAGCATCTCATTTTTGTAGTAGATTGGATGAACACATACAGTATTGTACTTGAAAAATATTTTTTGGGTGTGTATGTTGCTTGTTTTATGTTTTATATTTGTTGTTGCATAATAATCTTTAACATCTTGTTTATTTAGGTTGAAAAATAATTGATGAAGGGAGAATTTTTTGTTACTTTTTTGTATTTGTAGTTTCTGAACAGTATATGATTAAGTATTTGTTTAAATGTCTGTGCACTTAAGGAAAGTAAAAAAATACAGATTTTGTTTTGGTTGTAATGTTTCTGTTTGCGCATGTGTGGTCAGTTTCCCAGTAGAAAAGTCCTTTACCCAAATCGGCAGATCGTTACACAGCCTTTTTACGTCGCTGTATTATTCCTATGCGAACGTATGTTCGCACGGTGCATTAGTGAATTCAAAACACACTTAGTGTACAGCAAAGCGGTAAGATGATGCCACTCTGGAGAATATAAAACTATTTTCACTGCTTTTTTTGAGGAAAAACGTCAGCTTTTAAACGCCTTAACTACCGGATCTTCAGCAAAGTAAGGGACAAAGAATTATTCATACTTTTCACAAAGAATGGTGCAAAAGGAAAGATTGGCTCTGTGGATGTTCTGTGATTAACTGGCTGTTTCACTTTACAATACATGGTGTTTGGTATAGCTATTGCTAGCCTTTTTTTCTTCTTCTTTTTTCTACCCATACAGAGGAGGCATATGTTAAAATAATTTGACTGTTTGGCATCTTGTATCTGAGTATCAAATATCTCGTGGTCGGGCTGAGTGTCCTCGTTTTTTGGAAATGAAAATATGGTCACCCTAGGAGACATTGTACACTTGACGCACACACCAATTTGTAATTGGTGTGTGCGTCTCAATTTGCGACTGCCTGCCTACCCAAACCTAGAACTGCACGTCACTGAACAAAAAAAAAATATATGTTATTTACCATAATTTCCAATAATTATCTTTTTTTTTTTTCTCTCTCTCTTTGAGGAGAGCTCAGTATTGATCATTTGACATGTCATCATCATTGTTCTCCCTTTTTTTTTTTTTTATATATATATATATATTTTTTTTATATATATATATTTTTTTTTTTGTATGTGTGTGTGTGTGTGTGTGCGTGTGTGCGTGCGTGCGTGCGTGTAAAAAAAAAAAAAAAGAATTCCCATACCGTTCACCTAAACCGAACACTTCAAAATCCAGCCAGAGTCGTGGGGCCGCCAGGAGACCCGAAGAGGGACCAAAAAAAAGAAAGAAAAGCGAAGCCCAGCACCGACCAGACACCACCCACCGGGCCACTAACCAGAGTCCTTCACCAACCCCAGAGACATCTAAATTCCAACAAATCAGGGAGACCTCAAGGGACCAAAGGAGAAACTGAGGAAAGGTAGAAAGGACAGACGAAGCAGAGTGAGATCCACAGACACCCGCCTCCACAGAATCAATGACCTGAGGGAGAAACAAATTGTGTCTGAGTTTCGATAGATGCTGGTGTGGTGGATCTGGCATGCATGAAAATCTCCACCAAAGAGGGGAGCCGTCGACCCCCACCAGGACAGAGCAAGCGCAACACCTCAGGGCCCCCCAGGCCGCGGCAGCACCAAAGGACGACCCCCGGGCCCCGCAGGGGCCACCGGCCGGAGAGCAAACCCAGGAGCAGGAGCGCCCCCCACCCCAACGCGGCCCGCGCCCCCCACCCCAACGCGGCCCGCGCCCCCAACCCAACGCAACAGGACGGGGCACTGCAGGCCCACCAGGCACCCCACCGGCCCACAACCCCCACGACCCCCCCGCCATCCACCCCAACCGCAGCACTGCTCCATACTGTGGCCTGCCCCAACCGATGACCCCGCCCCCCACCCCAGTTGTGTGGTGCATTAAAATTGGAGGGGAGCTGCAGGGCGGAGACGGTGTCTCCACCCTACCCCACTCCCCCCCAAAGTGTGTTATGTGCCCTAAAATGTATTGTGCAAAACTAGTGCAGTGAGTTATGAGGAGTGACCAGCTGCCCCCCCCCCCCCAACCGGGCATCCGCCCACCAATCCCCCACCCACCCCAGCGGGACCCCGGCGGGGCTCGACCCCGGATACCGGGGCCCGCCCGAAGTGCCCACCGGAGCGGGGCGGGCACAACACCGATCCCGCCCACTCTCCCGGCCCCCGGAGCGCCGAGACCCGGGCCACGGATGGAACCCCCGGCCTAGGGGAGGGCGGACAGGGGAGGGGGAGGGGACGGGGGAAGGAGACGACAGGAAGGGCAGGAGGCAGCGGCAGGGCCGCAGAGAGAGGGGGAGAGGAGGAGGAAGGGCGACGAGGGAGAAGGGACAGGGAGGCGGAGGACGGGCGGGGAGAGGCGAAGAGGGAGAGGAAGCAAGGGGGAGGAAGGGGGAGGGGAGAGGGAAGTTGTACTGTTTCTAGTCTAGATGTGAAAGCCTTAGTAATAATTTTAATATCAGTGTTAATTAGTGAAATCGGATGGTAACTTGGTGGAAGGGTGGGGTCTTTTTCTGGCTTTAATAAAATTTCCAATAATTATCTATCGGAATCGGTATCTGTGATACTGGCCCTGCATTTACTTGGTATCGGTTAGATATCAAAATTTGCAGTATCGCACTTTACTACAAAACATGGATCGTTGTTCTCCAAAGAAAGTGTTTTATTTTGATTCAACATAAACATAATCGGTTTACTGTTGAGAAACTGAAATTCCTAGTATGTGGACAGTTTTAGGTAGCTAAACGATTCGAGTATCAAACATAATTATCAATTAATTTCATAATCTGCTCATAAGCTGTCAACAATATTATTAATGCTTAATAATTATGTCCGTTATCTGTAAAAGGTATTTTTAGCTGAAATGTATACAGATACAGTATTTACAATGAAACAAACTAACTAAATAACATTAAATTAATAGGCCTCTGTATTTCAAAGCTCATTTTCTAGTGAAAATATATCAACCAAAAAAAAAATAAAAAATCTGTGTGGGAAACACTTTTGAGCTTGTGTGACACAGATTACAATTCTCAGATGTGTTTTCAGTGCAAGTACATTAAGCAGCACATTCAGATATGACTAAAGCATTCTGATCTAATTTTCTCCTCATTGTCCACGTCTCATAAATCCTGAAACACTGCTACTTCACAGCTTTCCCACGTGAATGCCAAACACAATTATGAACTAAACTATTGCCGCTTGCTGCCATACTTCTGGAAAGGACTTCGATAATAAAAAGTCTCTGTGGAGTGATTGACATTATCAACTGGAATTAATTCTTCATGTAAGACATTTTTTTTAAAAAAGACAAAAGAAAAGAAAAATGCACGCCCACGAACCACTTTACATTCCCAAACCTTTTTACAAAGTACAAGGTTGTGTTATTCCCAAATGTGCATACCAATTCATGTTCATGGCATCCATGTAAGGCTGCCAACCAACTCATTAGCAGCAATTAGCTGCTTCGTCTCCAATTCCTGGCATTGCACATACTGGATCATTGTCACATGGTCGTGGTTTACCAAGACACCTGCTTAAACAGAGCTATGATACCAGATGGGCTGGCAGTAAGATCTGATGGGAATGTACATTGAGTGTCAGATCTATGACTGAAAAATTGCCACATGTTTCTGACAAGCTTTCCTCAAAAAAATCACAAATGAGACAAGTGGCCAATACTTAAGACATGATTAATAAACACGAATTTTCATTGATTTCTAAACTTAGTATTTATTCAACTACCAAAACTCCAGAGTGGAAAGATTTCAAAAACGCACCCCGTATGTTCCAATGCAATCTATCTTAAGGGATATTCTCCTTCAGTGATGATGTAGTGGTCGCAGCTCAATGACGACGCATTGTTGTAGTTTGATGACGTATGCTCCAATTCTCGCGTGACTGCCAGTCTGTCAACAACAACGGCAGATAGCCATGTCATAGTCGTTTTGCGCAACCTCCTTAGCTTGCTTATGCCTTTACAGCAAAATATTTTGAATGATGTACTTGAATCACCCGCCATTGTCACTTCTCCTGTGTTCATCTCACTGATCTGTATATATTACTGGAATACCGATAGCCCATACACGCCCATGCAAGCCGTTGAAGCGATAGGGCGGCAATCTTACTCCTCCCATCTCGCGAGCAGACTACTGTATAAATTGAAGACACCATTTTTCTTTTATCGTTCAGATCCTTAGATCCCAATATTAGATTTGGCAGAGGCATCTTTTGTTGAATTAGTTATAATTCTTTAATTCAAAAAATATACAAGTTTCCTCCTGTAAACATCACTAAGCATATAATTTATACATGTATTTAAGGCAAGTTGTAAAATGTCTGAAGTCCTCTTGTTTATATTTAACAAATTTAAAACATCATAAATCATGCTGTTTCTACAAAGTACCGTCTCAAATGTTCTCCAATTTTGATACTGTAAATGTGTATGCCGAGAAACGTTTCTTGGGAGAAGTAATACAGCGGCCTCGCGTCTTCAAAAGTCTTGGCCAATTGGCTATTCAAATCAGTGGTTCGTCTTCTTCGCTGATTCTTCTTCTACGCTTTCCATTAACTCCATTAACTCCCTGTGGCTGCGCTACAACTCCGCTCCAGACTTGGCATATATATTATAAATCTTGCTGTAACCAAATCAGCAAAAACTGATCACAACAACCAGCAATACAATTAATTACCTTTTTATTATTATTGAATACCAAAGAAAAACAAATGGTTAGTGTTACCTCACTGTCAAACAGAATCATTCCCTTTTCACCTCAAATGAGCCTGGAACCTGAAATCCTTGTTGAAGAGTTGCCTGTGGGATCTGATGGGCCTGTCTATTACTTCCCCGGTCCCTAGCACCAATGAGCCAACTTGGCAACAGACTTCTCGGCATCTGTACGGGTGACCTGACTGCTTTATGTAGCAAGTTGCCCAATTTTTGGTTTACAATCGCCTTTTTATTTGTCCATTATGACTCAAACATCTTTTAATTAGCATATTAACACCTTTGCTTTTTACAATGGGTTCTCCGCAAGCCTGTGGGCACTAGTTTTTAGACTGGATTCGGGTTCGAATTTCTTGCTCTCTGTCTGCAGATGTGATGTTATGCGTGCAGCGTCTAAATGAAGAAGGTGAAGAGTGTGCAGTTTAATTTTTCAGTCACAAGTGGCAGTAGTGATTCAAAATTCAATTTCCTGTATTGTGCAGCTTTATTTTGACGTTTTAATACGTCGAAGAAGAAGAATGGGAGTCTTGACAACTTTCGGTTACACTAAGAACAAAAAATAGCTTGGCTGTTTGATCAATTTTATTGATTATTTATTCCAAAATGTTGTACTTTGAACATTTTTTTATTTGTCCCACTCTGTACTGTATGTCTGTAACTTTGTGTTGTTGTTTTTTTGCTGCCGAGTTTCTTGGAGTGAAAAAACAAGAAAACATGAGGAAGGAGGGAAGCACAAAAAAAGGACCAATCTGTGCTCCTTTAAAGGGGTGCACAGTATGGGTATTACAATGCATTTATTACATGACCCTTGCATGACAATTGCAGCCTGAATTTAAGTAAATGAGATTTTAACTTGCTAACATAGCGGTCTATGGATGGAATTGACCTTTATCGATTCTGTTTTCAACCAAAGTAAAGAAAGTCTATTCAATCAGATGAATCAGATCTTAAAAGTCAAATTTAAAACTCAATCAGGACTCTATGGGGTATATGCCAGGGAGGAGGTGGGACTTGAGACTTCCTGGTTTTCACGCATCAGCTTTGTTTCCGTTTCCTGTTTGCAAGGTGTGGGCCGCATCCCAGTTCTTGCGCTTCCGCCTTTTTGCCCCTCAGTTGCGTGTTCCCGTCGATGGGTGCGAGTGTGTAGTGTGTCTGTCTCAGTTGTCCCAAGCCTTTCAAAGAGTTGAGACGCCCTGTGCTCTACCGCCGATGGACGGGAGACCGTGGTTGGGGGGCGCAGGGGTGGGGGTGCGAGTGTTGGAACGCGGCCATCAGTGGCCGGAAACTACACTGATATGTGAAACCCAGAAGTCGGAAGTCCATGGCATCGACCCCATTTTGCAGGCAAACAGGATTGCACATTTTATGCATGGACAAAAGTTTCATTTTCAGTTTTTTTTTCCAATGAATTTATTCTACAAATGTCTTCTTGCATGCTATTTTCATACTTGCTGCAGAAATCCTACGAATTTACCCATTATGGGATTAATAACCAGGGATGCACATAACCAGTGTGCAGGTGCGCATTCGTACTGTGATATGCCATGTGTGCGCCAAGAATATCGCAGCTATAGATGTCTGTTATTGCAGCTCAGCTCAGTGACTGTGAGCAGGGCAGCTCGCAGTCGAAAGGTAAGTCAAGTTAACTAATTTGCTCCCAAAAACGTATAAATATGTTCTATTTTAAATGTTTAAAACTTTCAGGTTACACCGAATATATATATATATATATATATATATATATATATATATATATATATATATATATATTTGATCAAAGTTTAAATATTTACTGCGACGGATTGCTTGAATTGTTTTAACTTCATCTAGAGTTTTATTTTACTTAAATGTTTTTTTTGGGGGGGGCATCCCACCACAATGAACCCTCAGAGATTGAGATGGTTATTTCAAAAGGACAACAAGCCATAAGAGGTTGACTTGTGCATTGCACGATGTTTCTGATAGAATTTAGAACGATATATTCTTGAATTAAAAAGTCAATTACCTGTTTCAATCCTCCACCAGAACCATCAGACCAGGTCTCATTCTTTAGGGGCACAACAAATGCATGGGGTGGGGGGACATTTATTATTATTGGCATACAAATAACAGATTATTTGAGCAAAGCCATATTTTATCAATCATATCTGGACAAAAATGTGACAATGTGACAAAAAAAAAATACAAACTATAATATTTATTCTATATGTTCTTGTTCTCATATGCTTGCCAAATTTAAAGCAGCATTGCAAGATATTGTAAATGTAATCAGTTTATTTTGTCAGAAAACAAATGGTCCAAATATTTTTGCCAAACTCAGACCTTAGGAGGAAGTTATAACTCAAAAGTAGAGTAGAAAAGCAGCAACTCTTTGCCTCGTATCCACCGATATTCTGATCAGCTGCTCTAAGCTTCCCCCTGAGCTGTTTCAATACAAAATAAATAATTGCAAACAATGCTAAAGTCTCCTCTTAGCCCCTTTGTGAGTTCATTCACTCCCACTTTGGTCCCACTCAACTAATCTTCAGTCACACTTAATGAGATTTTTCAAAATTGAAAAAAATAAAAAATAAATGGGCCAACTCCCTCATCACACAAGCACTCAAATGCTTTTAAGCAACCACCTCTGCATCTTATTCTGCTTTTATGGATTCAAAATTGAGGATTATTACTTACACAAATCGCATTAAATTATACACTGTGAAAATATAAAGCTGTTGAGCATGTGTGTAATGGGTGCCATTATTTGCTTTCATAATGAATGAGCAATTTCTTCCTCTTCAAAATTTCCAGAGAATATGACTCATGACTCATTAAATATGACAGAAATCATCTTCACTATTAGATGAATGAAGAAGAAATCTCTTAATTATGTTGTGTCTATTTTAATTCTTCTAATTTGTGTTTTCATTCATGTGATGCTAAATCACATGAATAGTGAAACGCAGAGCTGCCAAATGTTACAGAATTTGATGAACACTAACTTGTTACATCCAAAACATGTTGTGATTATTCTGAATATAAAAATAAATAAATAATAATAATAATAAAAATAAATAAATAAATAAAATAATAATAATACTAATCAGTCGTTGCTACTATTGAGGGCTCCCTCATCACCGATTATGGAAGAAAGCACTATTCGAGTGCGAGCCGGTTTTTATATCTAGCCTGATAACGATCCTGATCATGAATCAGGTGTTAGTGGTGAGAAACATGGAAAACAGGCTGGATAGTGGCTCTCGAGAACCAAACTTTGCCACCCCTGACCTAAACACTAAGTGAAATTGATGAGAACATTGATTAACAATAATAAAGTTGCATACAGCTATTTTCTCTCAAGGTGTTCTCAATTCAGTTTCCAAAAATTATATTAGTAAAAAGAATACAGTATTTGTTTTATACCTAGTTAACTGGTAGCTCATAAACACATAGCCATGAACCTACTTTATTATGTTGCATGCCGTCACCCTTTTAAAATAATGGCCTATGTCATTTTTTTTGTTGCAAAATATATGTATTTTTTGCCTAAACCATCTCCTCATGGTTCAAATGGTTAGTTAGATGCTGCATTCAAGGATGGTCGAAAGTTGGAGTTGTTTTTTCCCAGCGTTCAAGGCGAAAGTAAACAACCAAAATGGCAGATAGTGATAAATAGTTTTTTTTATTTTGGTCCTCAAAAGTCATTTTGGCCTCCAGCAGACTTGCCTTCTCACAATTTTGCTTGATTTATTGTTTGTATCTTATTTCATAAGCATTCCATACAGTTCAGTAGTTCACCGTATAAATTCATGCTGGGAGATAGCGGCATACTGTCACGTACGTTGTGTTATGTGAGTTTGTGTAGAATATTTATGAATTAAGAAAGCTATCTAGTTTTATACTCAAGTAAATTGTGTTTTGCCATTCACGGTCTGTGTTTCCAAAGGGGTCGCCATTGTAGAGTGACGTCACTCGTAGTCCGTCCCTGAAGTCCGGGTCATTTTTTCCCGACTTCGTAAGTGGAATTTCCGCGTTCAAAGGGGCGTTCCCGTACGCACTTCCTGATTTGAACTCGGAAAAGTCAGATTTCCGATCATCCGCGAATGCAGCAATAGTATCTGCTTTCGTCAAACTTCTTACAGGTGTGAGGTCACTTCCTGTTCCGCCCCATACCCAAATATGGACTTCCTATGACATCATACTTCTGATGGCTGAGAACATGTCCCAACATGTCCGGGGTCAAAACAGGACATGTTGGGACATGTTCTCAGCCACCTGAATGAAGGATGACGTCGTAGAAAGTCCATATTTGGGTATGGGGACGGGACCAGAAGTGAAGGGGCAGGACAGGAAGTGATGTCACGCCTGTCAAAAGTTTGACGAAACGGGATACTATAACTCTCTATGGTTCAACAAATACATTTTTTTGGATTATGCGTAAAAAATGAATCCAATTGGTTTATAAACCAAAATGTATACAGTAAAATATTGTTTATCCAAATACATGAAAAAGGAATCCGGGATAGGGCTGAACACACACTGCTCATTTTTGAACATCATAAGTAAGTCAGGTAGGTTTAGGATCCTCTAGTCCGACTGCTAATGGGAAAATCAAAGCCCTGTGCAGTCTGTCTGATGCCTGAGGGCGGAAGCTGTTAAGTGATCGCCTCGCTTCAGATTATATACCGTGTCTGTCTTTCTCTCTCCGCCTCATCAAAGCAGAGCAGACGATAAATGTGAACTGTTACCCGTTACCTGAGGCCTAATTGGCCCTTTAATTTTATATCAGATCGTTGGGCACCTCAGTGCCTCTCAACCGGCTGAGTGGCCACACAACGTGTGTGATGTTGTCGAGATTTGATAGAAAACGGAGCTTTTGAAGTCAGACACCCTTTCAAGATAGTCCTCATGCTTTGCACAGTGGGACACATTGTTACATTTGAGTGTCAGAGAGACAAAACACTGAAGATGATTAAAAAATAATCCAAATCAATCACATACTCAACCCACAAACACTAGACTACAAATAATAAGTACACATTTAAATTATATTGACAGATGATTCATGAACATCACCACACGTAGCTGAATCCATAGTCGATACATTAGTCAAGATCAAGCTCTCTCAAAAGCATAAAACCTAATATAATTGCCAAGCCATGTTGCCAAGCCAACATGCTAACCTCAACTTTGTCTATATTATCTTTTAAGTATTTATATTAAAAATAAATAAATAAAAAGCCTATTGTCTTGTTTCAATAAAATGTGACGTGTGTAGATTTGGTATGCATAGTTATAATTTGTAAATACATTTAAAACAAATTATGAGCGGTCAGTAGAACACTTAAGAAATTGTAACAAGTTTGTGCCCCTGAATTTTTTTGTTAGAAACTAATACACCCAATTTGAATGTTGTAGAAACTAATACACCCAATTTGAATGTTGCTAAATGTGATCTAATTTTTTTAAAATAGTTGCTAGAGAGGTCAGAAAAGTTGCTAAATATACTGTAACGCTAAGTTAGCAACACAACACAAGTCATATGCTTCCTACCTCGCCTGTACTAGTGTCCACACATATGCACATAAAATAAAAGCAAAACTTTCTAAATAAAAGCACCACATATTCTACATTTTACTTTGAGATCATGTTCACTGTGAGGGCCAGTCAGAGACTGTATTTGGCCAGATCTGCCCTACTATATTTTTTTAGTTTAAGTGATTTTGTTTTATTATTATTTTTATTCTTTATTGCATAGGTACGTATGTACTGGCAGTGTAATACTGTAAGACATGTTTTGGAGATGTTAATGTTGATACAAGATTCCCAACCCTCAAAATGTTGCCTGAATGCAGTCATTTGCACCACTCGATAAGATCCTGGTAACTTAGCTCAGGATTTTAATCAACTTGAAATTTATCTTTGGCATTCTAAACAACCTGAGAAGATAGATCTCTTAACTCATTCATTGACAGACATTTTCACTGAAGTAACCCCCTTCGCTCACGGCTGTTTTACTGGATTTTGACTGATTTTGCAAGGCCCACAGAATAGTGTGTTCTATTTCTATAAAAACATGAAACATACTAAAAGAATGATTAGAGTATCTTCTTTCATCAGGAAAAAAGTTTATTTGTATCAGTTTCTGTTTTGCAGCCATTAGCATTAGAATATAGCTAAGTTTCATCATTATTCACAAATTTGTTGAAAACACTGGGAAAAAGAGCTTGTTGCAACATGGCCCTGGCTGATCTCTTATACTCTGCTGCCACCTGCTGGCTGTTTTTTTTTATATAACTACCATTGCTTTAACGACCTCTTCAGGTCAGAAGCTGTATCAAAGCCTTCTCTATGCTCTAGCATAAAAAAACTAAAAACATAAAGATCATATAAATACGTTTTAGGACAAAGTATTAAAAACCGTATTTATACGTTTTTGGGTTTGAATGAGTTAATTGCAAAAGAAAGTATTATATTATATTGACAAATTGAATTAAAGCGCTTAACTTTTTGCCATGACCTACAGAGTACAGAACAGTTTTTATTTAAACCTGTATCTCAAGCCTCTTCAAAAAGATGACTGCAACCAGTGCCCTTCATTTTATAGGTCATTTGCAACAACGCCTGTAAACTCTCAAATTTATGAGGCATTTGCTCCAAAGAAAAAGGTGCTGCTATTTAAACAAAAGGGTACAGGTTGACTTTGCCCGTGTCAAGACCTTGTCTTTTATCTAGCTGAATGACGGTGCTTTTGTAGGAATAATGTCCACTTACAAGCCTTCATTGTTCTCTCAGTGTGCCTTTCAGCTTTGTAGCTATGTAGCATTGATCACAGAGGACAGCAGCCAAGTGACATGGTCACACAAATGCCAATGATCAGGCCAAAGAGGAAGCAGGGTGAGAGGTGTCATGAGTGAGGGTAGTACATGCCATACACCAGTTACTCGTGGACAACTTTTTCCGCATCCACAGTGTTCGTAAAAGCATGTGTAAATGTTACAGTGGCTTTAAATAACTTTGCTTTATATATGGATGGGTACCACTTTTTGTGGTATGGACCGATTTGGGTCGGTACTTCTGAGCACCAATTCACGTAAATTCAAACGGTGCCATGTTTCGATTCTGAAGCACGTCTTTTAAAGTTGTGATTGTGCGGGAGTGGAAGAATTACAGATTTTCCATGGCGTACTTGAACGGAACATTATACGTGCACCAGCGTACTGACTTCACCCACTCGCACAGGATTTCACAATTCACATGCGAGGGCGCGGTCGGCCGGCGAGCTGAGTGACCAACCGCCACCTCGGTCTACCCTGCAACGTCCACACAACCAGGCCCTGGCCAGGCCGTGAACGGCGCAGGGACGCCTACATTTTCGGTTTTGGAAACGAGCGAGATTTTTGCGCTGCCAAGCCAAACAAATATACTTTAGTTTATGAAGTATGAAAGCCTCGGTTGGAAGCTAGCAATGTCCCCGCACAATCAACGCACGGGAGGGAGGTTTTGGCGGCGGTCTTCCCCCACTGAATGCAATCATGCTGGAATGCTGTTCATTGCACAGAACTTAAATTCACACTTAGTTTTTGTAATATTAACTTATGTTTTTAATTATACTTCAGCAATTGTAAAATGTTAAACCTTTATTTTTACTATTCTTCTCTGGCTAATTTGAATGAAATTTTATATTATTTTTTATTTGCCAAGTTTTACATATTGAAAGGTAATTGTTAAATAGATTTTTAAAAATATTTTGATAATGATGAACATTTACTACCACCCAAATAAATTCCACCCATCCATTTTCTTAACCGCTTGTCTGTTATGCCCCAATAACGAGCGGACAACGGCTGGTGCTTGCTTAACTTTTATAGTGTCTCATACACTCTCATCAACACTGTGTTGGGCCCGGTCGCTGTGACGTCACAACCCTGCGACCCTAAACTGTGGCTTAAAGCCATACACCACATTGTCCTCACAAGGGTCGCGGGGGTCGCTGGAGCCTATCCCAGCTGGCTTCGGGCAGCAGGCGGGGTACATCCTGAACTGGTTGCCAGCCAATCGCAGGGCACACAGAGATGAACAATCATCCACCCTCACAATCACACCTATGGACAATTTGGAGTGTTCAATTAACTGTCCTAAGTTATAGGCCTGCAATCTCTCTGACCACCGGTACAAAAGGAGCGGCTTGTGCCCTGAACCGGTTGTGGCCAGGAGAGCTGTGAGGGCCTGGTGATTGTTAGATATTATTAACATTTTAATTCTTTATTTCATATATTAACCATGTTGAAATGTCTTGTGGATGTGTAAAGTAGGTGAAATAGTGTTGAACTCAGTATAGTTTGACCTTAACCTAAGCTTGTAAATTGTTTGGTCTAAAATTCCTTCTCAGTGTGCAAAAACACATTCTGTTCGTGAGAACAGAGTCTCTTTCGAACACACACACCCACACACCCACACACACTGACTCTGTTGGCATCATCGCTCACGGCCACTCTAAATCTGATTCATCTTGTTTGTGAGATATTGTTTTGAGAAAAAGTACCCGGGGAATGTATTTTGTCTGGAGACCGGCACAACTGCAAATCTGTTGTATAACGTGTTTTAAAAAGGCGTTTCACTTCCCAAGCTCGATACTATAAGTAGCCCTCTCTCACAAGGGAGGGGGCACAATGGGCACTCTGAAAATTCCACCTCCTACGTGATGTTCAGGGTGTCCCGAAGTCCGGAGATCTCTGTTTTAATAAATCATCTTTGCAAAGGTGTTTTTTCTTACATTAAAAATCTGTCTTCATATTTTTGGAACACGCAAAAGAGGAATAAATGTAACCTCTTCATGATCCGTGCGGAGCGTGAAACGTCTAGATACATGTGCCACCGCTCGCATGCCCAGACGCAAGCCAGGGCCTCCATCTCCCCCACAGAGTACTTGTGCTCTGTCGACGCGAACACTAGAGGGCGTTCAGTCCCACCCTGAAGCTGGGACAGGACGGCACCGTTGGCGGCGTTAGAAGCATCGCAGGTCACAAACGTGGGGCTATGCAGGTCAAAATGGGCGAGCACCGGTGGGGAGGTGAGTTGTGCCTTCAACCGGCGGACAGCGGCAGAGCACTCAGGCATCCAGGACCAGGGTGTGTCCTGTTTGAGGAGAGCACGCAGCGGGGCAGTGGTCTCCGAATAACGAGGCAGAAACCGCAGGTAGAACGCTGTCATCCCTAGGAAGGACGATAACTGAGCGGGGCAGGAGGGCTCAGGCAGGCGCAGGACAGCGTCAACATTGGAGTGGAGCGGGCTCAAACCGTTAGCGGTCA